>NC_091492.1:12641849-12689349 GCF_947461875.1 Haliaeetus albicilla
TAAAGGAAGTTCATATAATCTGTTTTCATGAAGATTTAAAATGCTTCTGTGAATCATAACTGGTGTACTCTAAAGGGAAAGAAATATAAAATAGGAAAGTAAAAGCTTCAAATTTTTTCTTAGTGAATTTGTACATATCAAAACCGATCTTTCACTTTGCATGTTTGATAAGTCTTTATCAAAAAAACCTCATGCTAAATTGAATCAAGCTATATGTTGTACAATCTTGAGACATGAGGAGAGAATGGATAGGCTTGAGAAGCACTTAGCAGAACATTAATCAGATAGGCCAGATTCTCTTTGGTATAACTTATTCTTGCTCCTTTGACATCACTGGTTTGCATCACTTTAAATTCTGATCTGGCTAAGATGGTTTGGTCTGTGAATAATAGTCCATGTTGGTGTCAACATGCTGAGTATTTTGTATTTCTTAGAAATTGGAGGAAATCCTGCCTCTTAGTCACTTTTTTAGAACTCTGAGCATGTGATAGCTGCAGATTAGGAAACTTTTTAAAGAATAAGAAAAGTGAAAGTATCTGTTTTTTGAAAAAAAAAAACCCCGGACCATCATGCTGAAATGAATTAGAATTATTCTTAAGTAGCCAATGTTAGGTCAGTAACACAGTGTAAGTCTATGTTTTCAGATTGTGATATATCCATAGATGTTCCTTGCACTGTGATGTCCTTGATCACGCTTCCAGTTTTTTCTTTTGAAACTTGTTGGCAAATCCCTATTTCAGAAAAGGCAAACTGTGTTGTAAAAAGATTAGATTATCCATACTTAAGAGTGGTTTTGGAGGCAAATACAGGCTATTGATCTCTCTCAGTGATTTTGTTGTTGAGTGTCTGGCTGAGGTGGGCATGTGGTTACAGTCACAGTAAATTTCACATTCAAAAGAAAATGAACACTGGTTTTAGTTCCCTTGTTCCTTATTTGCCCTATTGAAACAGATACTGTAGTACATAGTGCTATGTAGTACAATGATGTGAATTTATCAAAACATGCATTAAGGGGCAACACTACACAAGGGTAAGGATATAAATATATTTTACAATTCTTAGCTTCCTATCGTAAGAATAGTTCATGAGTGAATATAAATTTACAGTAGGTGCTTATCAAATGTGAAAATGCTTGCAAATCAGAAACAAACTTTGGGACTATAAACATATTTCAATGATAGTTCATGCAAAGAATATGTTTGATAGTAAGAAATAATGTTCTCTTTTAGTTTCTACATGAAGCAGGTTGACATATTATTGTGTATGGAGAATTATAACACTTCTAAGTCAGAACACTGTATGCAACCTTTAATCCTCTAATCAGAATGCTTATTATTAGGGAGCGGATAATGACATAAAACATAATTATTTACTTATAAAACAAGAAAGAGGCATCAACCAGCATAAAAAGATAATAAAGTACAGTTAAATCAGTTGATTTTACTTCTTTGTTCCATACAGAAGTGATATACAAGCTATCAGTCTTCTATGGCTCTTAAAATACTTGATAAAAATATTGAAGTATGCTAACATCTTGCATAAAAAAAGGTTATCTGACATCTGAAAGCAAGTTCTGAATGCCAGTGTGACTTGCATATGTGTCCCATGTACATGTGAGTTGGAATATTTTACTCCACTAAGGTAGAACCCTATAAAATCTTTTGGGCTTGACTGTAAGATGCACTTGTACAGACAGTAATTGGCCTGTTACAGAGATATTAATTAACATGTTAGAAATGTTTTCTTTATTAATGAGAAATTCACACATACTATTTAAATTAATTTGTATAGTTTAAAATTAATTTATTGTGGCCTTCGATGACCTCAAATCTACTAAGACAAAGCTGGAGTATTGTACTAACTGTTAAACCATTCATTAAACATTTTATGCAAATAGTGTTTGTTTATAAACAAATTAACTGCAAGGATTTTCAAAACAGGTGCTGTGTTGTGAATGCGTACTAAATGATGTGGTACTGAAAGAATTAATTAGACCTTCAGATGTAATTAGTTGCAATAATTTGCGTGATTAGCGGCTTGGTTAAGAAGTAAGACACACACATTGTAATGCATGGAAGAGTCACTGCAGTAGCTTTGTCTTTCACACGGTGAAGATGAGATTTCCTCATGTTTAGGAAATTTTTCAAAAAATTGCTGACATAGCTGGAGTTAATTGCCAAGTATCCTGTAGGGGGTAACGTGTTCCCCCCCCCCCCGGCTTGTTGCAATGCATATGCTTTGGAAGCAATACCATTTGTTTGTACCTCAATGAATTTTTAAAACAGAAGGCTGTTAACCCTAGATCTTCAAGTCTCCAGAGGAAGAACTGATCCTTAGCATATTCAGGGTTAAAAGATAGGCTGTGATAAGCCATGTGAAACAGGTCTAGTGTTTCAAGATCAGTTCTAAATATTCATGTAACTTTTCCCCCTTGCAACCATAGTTCTGATTTTTCTTCTCACATATCCTGCAATGGAGTCAACCATTGGATGTACATGAAGAATACCTTTGAAACTGGCATTAGCCAAAACTGGTTAAAAAGAAAGTTATGATTACTGATAGTTAATTTATGATGATCACATTCCTAGTTGTGATAAATGTACAATACCTTTGTGTCTAGCAAGAAAGCTTTTTCATCTTGATAAAGTCTTGACGTCCAACGACAATATTAGAGAGCGGGTTTGAAACGAATCGATGGGGACTTTCTTGATCTTCGTTTTACCTGCTTGAAAAGGTGGATTGATAGTAAACCACAACAGATTCACTTTTGTGGTCACTGATGGAAGTTGCTATTGCTTTGCTATTTTAAAAGAAAATGCTAAAGATTTTGGGCCTTGACGCATCAAGAATGCACAAATATGAAAGTAATGCACACTTTGACAGAACTTATTGCTCTGACAATACCCTTTTAATATTGTTAGAAACATACTCAGGGGGCCTGCACATGTATTTTGAAAGAACAGGTATGTTCTCTGTGAATCACTTTGTCAGAAAAAGTAAAAGTTTCTAGAAAAAGTTGAAGAAGAGTATAGGCCAAAAAGAAACAAGGACAGTTTAATAAATCAGTTATAAAGTAAGTGCGTGCAATTAGTCAGCAGTGTAGAAGATATGAGGTGATGAGAGACTTCTCAGAATAACACACTTGCTTATGGTAAGTGTTAGAGGCGTTCCATAAAGGTATCCTATACTCAGTGAATTTGAATTTAAGCTTTTTAATACAGAACCTTATTTGATCAGATTAAACTATAGGAGTTTTTAAGATGAGCTGTGGGGGAACTTTGTTTCCTCTCAGATGGAAGTGGTCACGTTAGACTTTCTTTGTTTCATGCATTAATGTAATGCTACTGAGGCATGAGCTAGAGGGGACCTTGTTTAAAAGCTAAGCCTTGCTGTCTATGCTAAGTTTTTGCTGTATGATTTCTAAGACTTTTTATGTAGCTGCACATCTGACATAAGCGGCAAGACCCAGCAGGACGTCTCTGGTTAAACGGTGAACGAAGTGATGCTGTATTTGGATTAGTGACTGGGAAGTATTAGTGGTCACATATTTAAGTGAAAGTAAAACCCATGCTTTTTATTGCAAACTCAATGTGGAATACAGTTCATTTTAGGACTGAGACAGAATATAAGTGTGCTACATCTTTTCTACAACAGAATGGCTATTTGCGATCTTAGCTTTTTTTTTTTTTAAAGTGTACAAGGGAAATGGAATAAAATAAATATTAAAAATGACAAAAGAAGAACAAAAAGCATCATTAACTGCTGCACAGCTGCTGTGTGTCTGCTGTCGCAGGGATTACCCTTAATTACTATGGATGAAGTTTGCTATCATTGGTTCTTTGGATGCCTCACAATTGGTTTATTTTAAAAGGAGTTCTTCTTTCTATGTGTATTTTAATAGAATATGCAGCTGTTAAAGTTTCAAGGAAAGAAATCACTGGTTTAGTGCTGAAGAGACTGAGGATCATTTGACAGAGCTAACACAGGGATCCACTTGAATGAATTTTTTTTTTTTTTCCTTGCTGTAGTCTGTTTAATTCAGTTCTTTCATTTTAAGTGTGATGTCTGCAAAGTAGTCTTTAAGATGGGCTCTTCTGTATTGTGTTTGAATTTGAACAAAATTAACATTTGTATGTCATCAGTAGCTGCAATGCATAGCTCAAGGCAATGAAGGATAGAAAGTCAAAGAATATGGGAAATTTGATTAAAATGAATAAGCAGTAGAAGGTCGTAAGTGTGGACATAGCTTACTCATTGATTTATTCGTATTGTTTCTTGAGGCAAAAGAAGCTAATTCCATGGGATGTTTAGAAAATACGTTTTAAATCTGAAAATAAAAAGGTGTTTAAGTCAATAAAATTAGGTTTTAGACAATGTAATCTGGAGACTTCCCTACTTGTATTTCTTAGTCCCACTTTGTAATGGGGGCACAATACTGAGCAGGTAAATGTTCTTTGAGAGAACCTTTTTCCCGTGAACTTTCACTGTATTTGTTATGATTTGGCATCAGTTGGATATTTATAACATTTTGTTTTGTTGTGTTCACTAGGAGATGAGTTGCGAGGTAGAGCCCAAATTATCAGCCTGGCAATTAGCTGCTGTGCATGGCTTACCAAACATGCTGCCCTCTGACTTCCTTGGATACTATTTTTTGTTTTATGCTGGCTTCAGTGAAGTGGTCTGTATTTGCTATGTATTTGTGAGTCACCAACTATTCATATGTTATCTATTTCTGCATTGTATAATGTTGCTTCAGGAAAATTTTGTGAGTACAGAGGTCTTGCGAGGTACATCTTTGTAATGCTTTGACTCTCATTTTGAGGGTGTCTTGTCTCAGTATAGCAGTATAGTTCTTGATAGCAGCTTTTATACTTTTGAGTCTACTTGATGGATTGGCATAGGTACTTTTTCAATGTTTCAGAAACTTCATTGTTAACATTTTCTTTCTTCAGTGCATCAGTGCTGGAAATGTGAAACACTTTGCCTGCTATTCTTTTGCTGGGGTGTTCAGTGCTGAAGGGCAGTTTTTGCAAGAGAACTTTTAAATGAAAAATCACTTGAAGTGGACATCTGAGACAAAGGACCTGTATTCCCAGTACTAGCAAAAATACAGTCCACAGCTTAGTCAAATGAAGGAAGCTTCCTAATTAATTTACCTACCACAATCATCTTTGAATTCAAAGATTAGTGTTAACTGTTTGGTTTATAGCACTTTTACTCAATAGCTATTAATATTTTAAATTTTTTTTTCTTAAGGAACAGAATGAGGAAAGAGTTAGAAAAGTTTAGATGTTTATCTGGGGATATTTATTTCTGGTATGGATATTATTTCTGCTTAGTCCCTTGTGTTGTGTTCTCAATGTTTGTAATTGTAGAATAAGAACATAGAGAATGCAGGTGCTTAACAGACCCTGAAAATGTTTTTATAGATTCAGCTATCCGCCCCTCCCAATCTCTCAAACCCCACAAAATAAAAAGCCCTAAAAACCCTAATGGATGTCAATTTTTGCCGATGTTAATTGGGGAAATTTGAGAATTCTACTGTTTGTGGAGTAGCCAAGTTTATAACACTGTCCAGATGAGTCCTCCTCATTTCCATTTAATAATGCCAAATAGAGACAGCTTAAAATGAAGAAAAGTTGATGCTGAACAAATAAAATTATTAAATAGAATATCCCCTCAAAATATTAAATGATCTTTAATGCCAAAAAAATACAAATGACCAGTTGAAGCTCTTGCATGAAGGATGGTGTAAAGTGTACTATTTTACACTTAGACAAGTGCAGCCTTGGAGTTGGGGAAATTACTTCCTTATTTGGGATGTCTTAGGTTTTTGGTATTTTTGTAGGCATAAAGAATTTCTGCTTAAGATTCCTCTCCCAGCACGGTGAATATAACAGAAATCAATGAACATTCCCACTGAGTTTTTTGAAAGGCAAGTATAGTGTTATTCCAAGAAAATGTATATTATGCCCATTTATAAAGAGAAGAAGCTCTGTCAGAAAGCTGAAGTGACTTGAATAATTTCTTTCATTCAGATTGAGGAAGTTGTATCATTGTCCTACCATAAAGCAGGTGCCAAATTTCATCTAGTCCAAGCTTTTTTACAGCTATGCACTGGTTCAAAATGTGACAATTTCATAATCTGAAATGTACATGATTCTGTGAATGTTTCCTCTGTAATTTTTTAAATCCTGCAGACCTAGGAGGAACTGCGCCCCGTGCCCCTAATTCTGATATTAAAGGCTGTCTAGCTCTTTTAATTTGTCTCTTTCTGATTCTGTCATGAAACCTGAAATTCAGGTTTCAGAAGCTTAGTTACTAAGTCTTGATTCCTTTGTCTACTGGTTGCCAAAATAGACACAGTATTAATATGTGCAAGAGTTCTGTATGGCCAAGGAATTATGTTTTTGAAACTCAAGATATTTTTTTTCTTAAAGCAGGTTGGTGGCATTTCAGCTGAGTCTCTGAAAATCCATAAACACTTTTGAGATACATTTTTGTTCTCTGAAAAATGTTGAACTCCATTATAGGTCATCACTCTAAGAACAACCCTCACAACCTGGGCTTCTTTTTGTATCCTTAAATTGTTGCCATAAAAAGAGAAAATTACTCAAATCTAAAACATGTTTCTTCAAAAGGGAAACGGTATCTCCAGTAGAGTTTATGTTCTGCATTTGTTCATTGTTGATTATGTCAGAAATACCAGACACACACACACTGGGGATTTTGATATTTTAGTGGCAGACATCAATGTAAAACTATCAGACCAACGTGGCATTTACCTTTCCTGTACAGATATTAACGTATACAAACAGATGGCCTTTGTGTGTAATGCAGTTTGTAATGAAACTGAGACAATTCACAATCTAATTCTATCTGTTACAGTCCTCAAATTTGTAATTCTGATTACAGCTAAATTACTTTGCAGTGAAGTTTTCCATTTAAAATAGTTACTTAGCCGTAAGAAAAATCTACTGTACAGAACGCTTTCCGTGATACTGCTGTTTTTGATATGCCTGTATGTGTGGCAATCCTTGAAATCACTGTCTTGTTGCTATGAATTGTAGTTTTATTGTGCATTTATCACTCTATTGGAATCTTCCATAAGCATAGGATTTTATGCTCAGAAACCATCTGTAAACAATCCTGTAATTCTTACACATACAAGAAAAGCTGCAGTCATATTTTTTCCAATGTACTTATAAACCTGGCGCTACATGGTGTTCCTTAGCTAACCTACCTTTCCCTTTCTAAATGTCCCTGATTGCGAACAGCATTAGCTTCACCAAGAGTAAGAGTGTCAGACAGCTATCGGCAGCAGACTACCAGTGGGTGACTGGTATTTTAAATTTATTTTTGCTTTTAGTGAGACTCAGTACTGAAAGCTTTAAGTGTAGTGCCTACTCAGAATGTGTATTCTCCCTATTGCTGTACAGTTGAAGTATCAAAAAGTTTTAGGGAAACATGGCTAGACTAATCTAGGCATTATCATCAGACTGAGTGAGATTCTTGAGCGTATGAATGGCAGTTTTTAGTTGGTCTAAATGAAGTTAAGCTTTAGCTGGATTCTGTGAAATGAGGATTAGAAAGTCTTGATATTCTTATGAAGGCAAACCTTCCCTGCCAAATGAAGCCTAGGTAGGGAAGCTAGGGAGAGTATCACTTCATGCATGCCCATTTATTTTTTCCTTAAATATGTGCAACAAGTCAAAAGTGAAGACAGGTGGCATGGTGAGATGGGCTTTTATTTGGACCCACTTTGGTTTTTTTTCACTTCAGCATGTGTGGTTTCAGGGGATCCTTTCAATGCTACTTGGTGTTGACTGTATTAGTGGCAGGAAAGTAAGATGTTTTTGGTTTAGGAATTGACAGGAGTTTGGAGGACGTATTTGTAGTCTTGAGAGTCTAATGATGAGTAAGTGAAAATGCATTGTGACCTGGTATCCTGTGAATAAGGGTAAAGAGGCTGTGAAAAGCAGACCTGTTCCTTCAGGGAAGACAGCTTAGTCCTTGTCTGTCAGGCAGTGCAGCCACCTCCTGCCCAGTATGCTTTGGTGCCGGTGTATGTTTGGAGGCGTACTTGTGAATGCGGTGCTGTGTTTGGCACATTGGGGCCATAGAAAAATTCAGGCTGGAAGGGACCTCAGGAGGTCTCTAGTCCAACCTCCTGGGAATAGAAGAGAATTAAATATACCATTTTCCAAAACTGAATGATATGCTCAGAAACAACCTGTTTAGTGCTCTCTTCGTAACTTTTTTTGCACAGATATGCTGCAGTTTTTCGCAGTAGCTGGTGTTTGCAGTCACTGAAGAGTTCATTTCACATAAGGCACATTTCTGTTTTTCAGCTTAGAAATATGGAAGACGTGAAGAACTAAGGCCAACTCATCTTGTATCAAGATGGGTGGAAACTCCCAGCCAAATAGGAATAATGGAAAGATTGAGGTATTATCAACTTTTTAGTCAAGAATAGTACCAGGTGCTTAAGAATAGAGCAGTACATATAATTGACTTCAGATTCTTGTCTGAAAAAAGGCCCAGAAAAATACTTTGGGTGTTTTGCAACTATTTTTAACCGCAAATTTGAAATTGCTTAATTTACTTTCATTCTTTTGCTTAAACATACCAAATGGAAGTGATTTCACAATTTCAGTTAAAATTAAACTGCATTTGTTTACTGATCAAAAACAACCCCCCCAAACAAAACAATTTGCAAAGTACCTGTCCATCACTCCGAACACTCTCCCTCAAACGTTGCAAAGAATACTGCTTATAATTATAAGTATTAAGTGGACATGTCTTGATTAGTGACTGAACTGAATCCTGGGGTGCTTTTGTGTTGCTGGTTCATATTAAATGTGCATTCTGACTCCATAGAAGTTTTCCAGAGTTCCGATGCAGATCTGTGTTTTGTGTTTTAATTAATCTGTGATAAATGACACCACTGAAGTACAACCCTGTCAGTAGTAAACTGTAAACCCAGTATAGAACAGTAGAGAAAATTACTCTCAATTAAAGGAAAGAGAGGAGTATCATTTTCTTCAGGGGAAATTTGGGCCGCAAAATGGAAGCACAGTCATTGGAATCTAGCCAATCTACAATTGAACAGTATTTATTGTGAAAAATATATTGTCAACATTTGAATATTTATCATAGCAATACTAATGATTAAAAGAACCATGGAAATATTTAATGAGCCCAAGTCATCACATCCACAGTTTGTCTCGCTGCAAGGTTGGCACTGTCAGCTCTAGTAAGAACATTGTGTTTGTTAACATACCAAGATATTAGTTCAATGCAAACAAGGTAAAAACAATTTCTAAATATTGAACAAATACTGTTTCTGCAACATGAAGATGTCTTTTTACCTATCCTCTGTGCAAATAAGTCCTGACCAGTCCTAACAGAGTAAGGAGGAGGCCAAGACTGAAGTATTACAGCTATGAATTTTTTTTTAATGGACATGGGTGTTTCTGATGTAAGTTTTGAGCTAATTTGCTACATGGAAGTGTTTTTAGGAAAACTGTTGCTAGACAGAATAATTGCGTGCTTTTACTACATCTGCCAAATCAAACTTACATTTTTGTTTTTAAACTTCTGTATTGCCATAAATCAAATACTATATTTTAAAAAATGAACATAAATTCAGGTTTGGCATAAACTCTGGTTAATCCCATTGACTTCTGTGAGATTGCATGAAATTTTCATAGAGTGCTGTGCCCCTATATACATCACAGCCTATTTCTCTGTTTAGGTTCTTTATAGTGAAACCACTGTCAAAGTATTGGATACCTTATGTTCTAATAATATTATGCTCAAAATTAAAGTGTATGTTCCCCTGATAGACATTTTACATGCAAATAATTTTGTATCGCTATAAATACTTTGTATCTTAGAAATGCAGTGTTTGCTATCATGGAGATCATAATTTTTGTGAGCTGAATTTTCTTCAGATGATAGAGAAATTATAGGCTACATTATGTGATCAAACAGCAATATGGAAAGCTTAAATAGAATGCGCCCTAAGGACAAAGGCTGGTTAAGACTATAGGGGATAGAATAAATGGGAGTTTTAGTAAAGCTATCTCTGATTCCAACAGATAAATTATGCTTTGCCTTTTTTGTATCTCTTTGGGACTGTACTACATAAATTATGACCAAGTATAATTTAGGCTTTCAGCCTATATTTCTGAACATCCATCTTGTACATTTTAAGTACAAAATTACCATTTTGCAGAAGTATGAAATTGAGACAAATTTTTTTCATCTGCGCATTTAACTTCTGCATGCTTTATAGCAGCTAAAGGGTTAGAGAGGACCTTGTTACTATCCAGAGGGTGATGTTAACCAGATGATTGCATAACTGTGTTAAGATCTACAAAAGCATGAATAAAGTTTGGGGGACAAAAGAGTGTAGAATTGGATATTATTTCAGGATAGGTATCTATTGCAGCTTTAAATAATAAGTCATATGTTTTTCTGAATAAAAAGCAATATTTTGTAAATCCAAATTCTTTCTTTGTTATCAATTACATTTAAGAAGTTATATATGGAATTTCCTTTTGGAGTACAGTTACAGACAAGTTACCTGAACTTTGGCATACATGAAGACCACAGAATGCAGGCCTTTGATGCACTTATGAGTTCACAATTTACTCTTGAACATCAATGTGTGTATATGAATAAAGCAATAGATCCTAACAGTCCTATTTTCTATCACTCAAGCACTACATTCTGTAGCTTGGATTTCTGCGTGGAATCAACTGACAACTGTATACTTCATTTCTCCCGTTATAGTATGCAATGTTGTAATACTATCTGGAATTGTAAAATTAGAAATAACCACAAGGTGCATCCTTGTGGGGGTGTGTACATGTCTTCCCCAGGGGATAGAATGGGGGAAAAAAGGTGAAACTCCTCCTTTGAGGAAGGCAAACTTGCAAGAAATTTATATTTTTTTACAAAGGAGCACAATTTAAAACTGACCCAAGATAGCTTTAAATTACATGCCAATAGCTTGCAATAATATTGCTAGAGGAGTTTTTCGATCTGTAATAATGGAAAACTATCCCTCTAGACCTAATGTAAATTTTTCTGTATTAAGAATAAGAAGTATCTAGCACTTCTGCACATGCACATGAGGATCACACCTGCAGTTACAAAGGTTTAAAATCATAAGACCTAGTTAGTATGTGTAGCAAGGTGAACTTATTTGGCTTTGTTTTGCATACATTTGATGACCATAGCTTTGGGAATACAATGCAAGCTTTCATGATGTGTGAAAAATGTATAGAGAAAATGTCTACTGTAGAAGTAGAGTGACTAATAGTGTTGAAGAAGAAAATTCCCCCCTAAAATACAATAGGCCAATTTTTTTCTGTGTTACAGATTTCCTATCTGTTAACTTGGTGATGCTCATATGTACAGTGTTTTGCCATTGCAATGTTTACCTTTTTCTGTAATTGATATTCCATTTAAAGCCACTAGCATTCACTGGACTGCTGGCTTTCCCTGCTTCCTGTAGTAAGTAGAGGGAATACTGGAACTCAAGCAGTAATGCTAATTGCTTATAAAGATTTTAATGGCAATCACTTTAACTGATGGTAGAGATTAGTCTGCTATCACAGACACCATCAAAGGCGGCACCAATAGCTTGTCACCTTACCTTCTGTAAGGGGAAAAAAAGGTGTTTCTGTTATCTATGTAAAATGGTGGAATATTTAAGTTTGAAAAGTGTGAGAATGTGGCAGATTAATTTGTAACTTTCAGCTGTTTTTCATGAGAAAAAAGTAAATTGAGTAAAACAACAGAAAAGTGAGATCTCTATACCGCTCTCCTCTATTATTTAACCTTTTCCAACATCATCTGGGATGAAAATGCAGCATAAAAATGGAATAGTTTCCCTGGCTCCTTCATTAGAGTTTTTTTAAAAGTATAGTCTGTGTTCTTTTCCCACTGAAGAGTGAAAGAAATTGGAAAAGGAAATTGTATCATTCTAGGATCACTGTCATATTGCTGCTGTACGATTCCTGTTTTCTGGGACAGGATTGAACCTGTGTCTTTGAACTGTGCATTATATTTTCAGTAGTTACATTCACTTTTGTGCGACTGTCTGCTGAAGTTCTCTGGTCAAAGACCCAATTGCTTAAGGATATTACTGTTGACATTACGCTATGATCTTAGTTTTTCAAGAAGTAACCTCTTGCTGCACTAGTGAAGATTCTTCCCAAAATAATGTAGCATCTACAGACCTTATCGCTGATTTTTGCAAATTATGACTGTAAAGAGGATCTTGTGTCAGAGGTCAGAATGTTCCGATGTGTGGTAGAAGAGGATGAAATGAATTCTCTTAAATTTTACAAGCCCCTCTTGTCATTAATTATACTGTGTATTTTACTTTTTAGGTCATGAGCTTTTAAAATTAACATATGAATGCAAAAGGAAGTCTATGAGTTAGCTACCATAGGGTTAAATTTTGAGTCATTACTAAGTGATTTCATGTCCAGAAAGCCTTCAACTCAGGATGTGTAACATTTATCTGCCTAAAATTAAAAGGAAATGAAAGAGATTTATTAGTGCTTGTTTCTTGAAGAAGGTTCTCCACATTTGGATTGGTTGAATGATTGAGGATAAAAGGCTTTCATAACAATCTTGCATTGTACAAATGAGCTCTAACCAGAAGTGCTGTCCTAAATGCTGCTGACTTAAGGATAAAAGTACTAAGAAGAGAGGATAGCCTCTTTGTAGTTAAGGTTATAACCAGAATCCTCTTATAAAATTCTAATTTAACTAGTACAATTTAGGCTGGGCTAATTGTCTATATGTGAAATATGACTAGGTTTGCACTGAAGTTTAAGGAAAGAAATTAAAAAAAATGGTCAAATGGATTTTGAGGTGCAAACAGGCTAGCTGATCATCAGCAAAACTGGTGGTGTGGGCAGGGATGCTGTAGTTGTTGGATTGAGTGCACTCAGAGCAGAGTCGTTTTTAGAGACTATGGGGGGGGGGGACAGGACACAACAGAGGTGAAGCTTGGGAGAAGTGTGTGCATCTTTACCTTGAAAACTTTGTTTTCTTTAGACATTTTAGACATTCAGATGGGCTATAAATCCTTTCTTAAGACATGAAAAAAGAAATTCAGCATTCAAAAAATCAGTAATACCAAAGTATGTTGGGAAAATGGACACTATAAATTTCACACTACTCACATAAATATGGATTATTATTTCAAAGTAACAAGAAAAGTATGTGCATCATAACATCACAATTCCAAACTAGAAAAAACTTTTTTCATTGGTGTTTGTCCTTTAAAGACTTCTTGATAAGAAACATATACTGTAAGATATATTGATGTTTATTACGTATGAGTTCTTATTTTCATAAACTTTATCATAATGATAACATAATGCTAATAGTGATAGTTCTGTAATTTCTTGTGAACCATAGATAAGTGTTATAGTTCCTGTTTCTTAAGATAAACCCCCCCCTTTTCCAAATTCTACTGTTCTTGACTGAATTAGCTGCTTAATTGTAATGCTTAATTTTTCAAACACTAAAATGAAGGTACCAAAAGTGGTGAACAAATTGAAGTGATCCAACTTTGTACCATATGCCTTTCATTTTTTGACAAAAATGTCCCCTACTATAGTCTTCTGCTACAGTCCTTGTACTCTGTTCTGGATCTGTTAAGGCTTAGAAAAGGTGTTGTTGTGAGGTCTTAGTGCAGATTGGATTCAGGGGGCAGGCAGTGTTCTGAACAGCACATTGTACCGTAGTGCTGGCAGATGACCTATAAAAGGCTATTGCATGAGTGTGTAAATTGGAAAATCCAGGTGGTAGCTAATTTCAGGAGCTGGGAAGGACAGAAAAGTGGGTTAAGACTTCTCTCTCAATCCCTATGCTACAGAGGTATGGAATTAGGGCCAATTTATGATATTGTTTACCATAAATTTCTTGGCTTTACTGTCCTTTTATATTTTTTGCTAAGAATGTTATAATATATTGTCATTAATATAGAGAATGTATTCTGAGATACATATAGAGAGAGATTGGAGAGCAATCTTTTTTTTTTTTCTTTGAATTTTCAGTAAACGCCTTGTGAATGTATGGGCTATTTGCATTAATTAATATTGATCTGGGAGCTATAGTGAATATTTTAATGTGTGGTTTATTTGGGATTTTTTGTCTGGTATTCACAATTTGATAATTCATTTGTCTGATTGGTCACTCATCCCATATTTGCTTTCTGACTTAGTGCTTATGGGATTTATAAATATGTGTACCCCTGAACGGCTTCCCGAGGGTTTGTTCTTTCTCAGTGTAGACAATATAAGGAAGGTATAAAAAAAGGAGTCTAAGTAGTATTAGGAATTCTTGAAACATTCAGTTCTAATTTTCTTCCAAAACATTCTAACTTTCTCCTAGTGACTAATTTAAATATATGATTATGATTCTAGCCGTTACCTCCAAGTAAGTGCAGATGCAAAGATTCAGAGTCAAAGCATGAAAAAGAATAGTTAAGTTGTATCCTGAATGCCGATGTGACCTTTTCTTGATAGTTAAAATGGTGACATCTTTATGACTGAACACGTTTTTTAAAAATAGAATTATAAACTTAAACTGCAATAATATGTAAGTTCTTAAATTACTTTAAAAAGGTAAACTGGACTTACTACATCTTGATTTTTATTAATAAAATAAGTATAATGTTGGTATTCCAATATAGATCACAGTTCATCTGATAATTCTGTGTGGCTGGGCTAATCTGTAGATGCAGAGTCTATACCTCTGAGTTTGTATTTTGGAATGAAACTCCTGCTTAACAACACTTTTTGGTTTCTAACGCTACTAATCAAAAGGATTTTGTTATTTACAATATCAACAGTCATGCACCATAATTTTAAGTCCCTTTTTTATTTTTGCAATATCTTCTTCAATTATTTCTTTTCCTCATAACTGTTTAAATATTGTTGATACTGTCATATGTATTTCACCTATGCCTTCTGCTGTGTGATACAGCATGACAATACCAAGTATTGTGTTCAGCATGGTTTTCCTGTAGGGTTTACAGTGTTATTTGGCAGAAAGTAAACATATTACACAATTAAAGATCAAAATTTTTACTATAAAGAGGGGTGGGTTACTTATTGAGAAAGACTTACTGCGAAAGTCCTGAAAAGAAAATAGTCTGTCATGAGTTCTACCTACGTACAATTTAGTAGGAGAGAATTGTGAAGAATACATATGATGTTCTCCTACTCTCTAGTAATGGTAAATACCCAAGTGCTAATCAACTGATGAACAAGATCATTTTGACTATTGTGTCCAAAACATGATTTCTTGTGACACTCTGAAAGTTTCTGGGGTAGCTTTTTCATTACTTACAGAGATCTGAGAACCCAATCTGTTAGGTTCCTAATTCATAGGCCTAGTATTTTATTGATCTTAAGATGATGAGCCTGATCTAGTCATTGAGGCAATGTTTGATGGTTTACAACGTGTGTATAGATGTATAGAGAACTTCCTGGCCTTTACTTTAGAGGAACAGAGAGAATTTTGGATGGTTCGTGTAGCTCTAAAAGGGATTGAGAGTGCATGACACTGCCTTAGAAAAGTTGCCATTACCAGTGGAATTACTTCAGTAATTAGCGTGAGCATACTTATGAACTTTTATTTTGCCTGGCTTATGCTAGCAGAACAGGGGAAAGTCTGCCCAGGAAAACACTGATAACAAGCACTGAATCAGAATTAAAGAACTATTTTAAAATGTGAGTCCTGAAAATGCTCAGGAGCACAGTTTGGTCTGCTGAGAATCTCAACAATTTACTCATCTGTGTATGCTTTAGTAAAGCTGAAGACTTAAGTAGTGATAATATTGTGTCGTGTGCCATAAAATTGCTCTAGGTCCTTTAAGTGGCAGCACTAAAAAATGCAAGTACTAAGACAGAGGGACTCAAATTGGAGCCTAATAATATATCACCCTGTGTTTGTTCCTCGTATAGAAAAATGACCTCTCATAAGCCATTGCTTTCTTACTTTTCTAAGGGTTACTCTGTTGCCTTGATTCCTTCCCTGATTATCTTGAAGCCTGTCAAGTTGGAAAGCTCTCCCCTCCCTTGCTCTTTCTTCCTAATAGACATGAAACAGTCCAGTCAATAATATTTTAGTTGTCTTCCCACTGCGTGTCTCTTCCTCTGATCAGTTTAGGCGGGTTTGACTGCAAAAAGTCAGAAGGGAGGTTAAGATCTGAAAGTTCAGCCAAATGTTATCAGCCACAGAGATGTTGCTAAGGGAAAGGCCTTACAGCCCCTAAGACCGGAGCCAATAATAGCTGCACATAACTGATAACATCAACAGCTGTCAAAGATCCAGGCATTTGTGGTTCGTCTGTAAACTCAAACACCTGTATTCAGTCAAGATTTGATTGTTATCCCCTCTTTTCCTGTCATTTTGATTCGTTCCTTGAAGGTGCTGCCAGGATATTCTAAGCTGCTAGTTGATTTATAAAGTGAAAGAGCCCTTCGAAAGTTTGGCACAGTTTGAAAAATCGACTGAGGCTCTCATTCATAGGGTGACAAGTTACTTTGACATTGATATTGACAGTATTCTTTTAATTAAGTCTTAGACTATGTAAGGACGGGTTCAGATCCTTGAAAGCATGGGTTGAAAGTACGTTAACAGCTTCAACATGTGTCACTTAAAAGAACGTTATGTACTTTAAGACGGTTTCTTTTGTGATGAATTAGATCAAAGTGACTAATAAACATTCTCCATGAAAGCTCTTCAGAACACAGTATATACATGTTTGAGATATTTAAAGGATAGAGTTTCAAAGATCAAACTGTAAACTAAGCTGAAATATCTTAAATGGACAGCTGATACTGTTGTCACACTGCTATAAATTAATATGCAGCACAGAAAAAAAAGGTTTTTATTTTTAATGGGAATTTCATGGTAAATTATGCAAGTGTAGTTATCCTTTACCAGTCATGTAATGAATTGTGCAAGAATGTGTATACTGCAGACTGACAGAATGTGCAGTTTTGAATAGCTGGACTAAAATGGTAGGATCGGATATGTAAACTATTATTCTTTTGAATTAACGCAAACTATTGTAGTTCTATTGACTTCCTCTGGCCTGTGCTTTGTAGTGAACTTTAAGTCACTGAGAAGCAGGACTACAGTCAAGTGTAATGGAGTTTGGTGTTTTGCTTATGTTCCTGTAGTCTTTCTCCTCCTCTCTTTCTCTTTTTTTCTTCTCCCCCCCCCCCTTTCTTAAACACTACAAGTTCCCTTTTTACTCTTCTTCATTATTTGCAACTTTATTCCAAAGAAGTGATATGTACTGCAGTGACAGACAAGAAAGCAGCTTTTTAAAATAATTAGTGTATACTTCTAGACTATATTGTATATTATGGGAAGAATATTTCCAGCTAGTGCCAGGTGCCTTTAGAACTGAAATGTTTTCTTTTTAAAGAGATTGTGGCGATGACAGATACAAATGATATAAAAAATTTGATGGTAGGGGTTGCAAGGGCTGTTTGCATCTCATGAGTATTATTGTTTTCTGTCTGCAATTTTATAAGACCAATCTTTTGAAAACTAAGTTCAGGATATATACTGAACTTGTGTGTGGGACTGAGTACATAGCTGAGGAGCTTCTTTGAGTTGACAATAATCATAACTCTGAAATCATGCAACTGCAAATTGCAAACTTATTTTTGTCAATTATTTCTAAACAGAGCAATAAAAAAAGGATAACAGAGAAACCTAGTCCTTAGTCAAATAACTTTTTTGCTGAGATTCATTATTATTCCTTGATTAAAGCCTGTTTTACTCCTCAAGTTGCAGGAATGCAGATGAAAACATGGGCTGAAATGTTGGGAACCTCAAAGTCAGTGAGACTGGGGACGACTCTGGGCTCACAATTTAAGGTCTGCTTTTTGTTCTGGTTAGAAAACGTAATTCAGTAGCTAAACATTTATGTGCTGAAATTTAATGGTGTGCAAAACCAGTCATATATAATTGAATACATCCCTGATTCTCCTGAAGAATTCTGCAGTTGGGTGAATATAAGTGCTTAGATTTTTGTGTGAAAGTGTGTAGAAGTAAGAAAGATGGGGAATGGAAAGCAAAGGGTAAAACATCTAGTAAACATAAGCCTGATACTTACCACCACTCTAACCTAGAAAGCAAAACTCAACGAGAGTGACATTAATGACAGCTGGTGACAGGCTCATCTTTTCTGCCGTGTTGAGCTAGCCTGTTCATGTAGAATTGCTGCACAGCTACTGTTTCCCCTTCTGGCTCCAGAGGGACAGTTTAGAGGCAGGCCCACTTTGCTGATGCCATTTCTGACTGCAGCAAGGAGTTGGAATATTGGAGGATCATGTGAGAAAAAAATATTTTTGCTATTTTCTTTCTTTCTTCCTCCTTGCTTCCCCCCCAGAGTTCCCTTTTCAAGAAAATAAAGTACATTATGCTTCCTTCAAAGATGACTGTGGAAAAAGTTCCTGTAAGTCATCTTTAAAAACCCCCTTTATTTCAGGAGAAAATGTATCAGGAAGTTTGAAGATATGCATAAAACTGTACTGCTTTTGTAAAACAGAGGCAGTAAAAAGGAAGTAAAGAATAAGTCCAGTATATTTTGGCAGATGTATTCCATGTGTTTACATTTAGCTTTACATAAAGTGAAAGCCAGAATTGGAAGCTTACACACTATCACTGACTCCTGTTGCACTGCAGCTGCCTATCAAGTTACCATCCATATGGAAAGTACCCATCAAGGTAAATTTAGATATATTAGTCTCAACTCCTTATTCATACTATTTTTGTAAAATCTGTACTTCATGGTGTTGAGTGGCATCTCAAATATATACCTTGACTTTCTTGCAGTAATTGAATTTAGTTGGTAGAGAATTCATAAAAATCTAAAAAGGAATAGAGTGGATCAAAGTGGTCTATTGTCATTATTATATAAACATAATAATTTTGATAGGCTTTGGATGCAGTAACTGCTCAGACAGTGGTTTATCTTTAAGAGTGTGAACTCTGACCTTAGGGAAGCTTTTCGCATTTGGAGTTGGTCACATGCTGTAGGAGTTGGGGACTTTGATACGGGAAAGACAATGGAAATACTACAGTAGTATACAGCAGTCCTTCTATCTTTGCAGCATGGGAATATGTTCATAATACTTTTAGCATCCTTTCCACAGTGGAATTTGTATGGCATCCCAGTAGCATTTGATATTGTCCTTAACTGAAGCCCCTATTTCCTTGGTAATGTGCAACTTGTTTCCAAACATACTGAAACCGGCAACTATGTGTCTAGTTTTCTTGAATTATACTAAGATTCCCAGATGTTTCTGTTGGAAGAAGTAAGGTGAAGAGTTTTGGAGGGTGCCTTTTCCATCACTTTAGCTATCAACTTATCAGGCCAGGCTTGAATCCATTTACAATTTGAAATACTCTGCTACAGGTCATGCAGGATTGCATGGAGGCTTGCTGTTATAGCTTGCTAACCCCCATTAGTAAGTATTTTGAAACTTGTCATATTCTCAATAGAATTAAGCATGTTTGGAAAATCTTACATAAAATCTTAGCATTTTATTAAATTCAAAGTCTTTAGAATTATAACCTAGATTTTTACCCAATCGTATTGCATACTGTTAGTAATATTTAGTTTAAACAAAAGAAAGAAATGTAAGCTTCCATTACCTCCTGAAAATGTGACCAATCTTCCAAAGAAGTCTTGTTACTGGTCAGTTCAAAAGAATCAGTATATTTTTCCACTTACCCTTCACCACCTCTAGAAACTGAAACAAGTATTTTCAAATTCAATGAAAATATATGAGAAAGTATATTTTTAGTAAGTTTACTTATATCTGCATTTTGGTATGTACTGGGACACTTTTGAAGTGACTTTGAGGGACAGGAAGGCAAGGTTGATATGCAGTTGAAATAGTAAAAACAAAAAAACTGGGATTAAGATGAACAAAACCAGAGAATATACACTAGGTTAGAGCAACTCCCTATTTTATTAGATTGATGTTGATAATACATTAGTTTTGCCTTACTAGTACTATGCTGTGAGGATTAGGTTATATGGCTTTTTAAATATTTATTTTCTCTTAAAAGTACTTTGTGATGTGAAACATGGATGTACTGAAATGATGCAAAAATAATTCCAAATGATTATACTTTTCTGTTTTATTGCACATAAGTATTCTAATTATCCATTTGCCTACTGCAGAAATGGTCAAAAACCAGCTGAGTCCTCCTTTGAAACCATTTTATTGTGAATGTCATTTTCCAAGCTCTGAAAGCTCAGTCCTCAACCTTTTTTTTTCACCCACCGCATCTATATTCTTGAAATCTATGTTCTTGAAAAACAGCTTGTGAGATAGTGATGAAACTTACAACAAAACAGTTTGTCTGTTGTCTGTTCCCTGTCTTCCCTATATATATGTGTATATATATGTGTGTATGTATATATATATTTAGTAAGGAATTGGGCAGATGTAACATAGGACCTACATGAGACCCATTTTCATTTAGAACAGCAGCAGCCAGTGTTGGATGACAGGACATTTCAAATGACAACATGTCCTAAAGTTAAGGCAGTTAATTTGAGCACCTATTTACTTATTTATTTATTACTAGAATTGAAACTTTTCAAAATAAATTGCTTTGGAAGTATCACAGGTCTCTGGCATGAGGGTAAATTTTCAGCATTAATCTTATACACTATGCCTATATGCTGTATACACCAGAGACCTAAAATATTACCAGGTCTCTTCAGAAATACATTAACTCTTTACTGTGGTACCATTGAGGTTGAGGTCCCAATCCTACTAGCTCCCTTGTGAGACAATATTCTTACATTTGTAAATTGAAGCAACTGAGGTTGTGCATAGCCACAGAGACTGTGTATTCATTCTCAAGATATGGAATTTTTAATGTCCCATTTGCCACATGTGATAACTGAGGGAGGGAACTAAAGCATCTCGGTGACCGTAAGATGGATTTTTGGTAGGGTGAAGGTTAAATTTCATGGTTTCCTGTCTTCCAGTATCTATTCCTCTAAAATTATGATGTATTTGGAAAGATGTTTTTTGTCTTTCTAGCAATATACCAACTGAAGTGAAGTATGTGTGCATACTATTAACTTCTTATGGGGCACATATAAAATTCCAGGTAAGTGGGAATCATGTGACTGGCAAGGGGATAAAAGTTGTCTACACCATTCTGCTTTAAAATAGAATTATTGTGCCACCTAATTTGTTGTTTTTCCTATTTCTTACAGAGAAAAAGAAAATTGCGTGACAAAGGTTAATATAACAATCTTCTCTTATTGCAATGATTTATGTATGCTAAGCATTAACAGCAGAATGTCATCCAGCCCTCCTTTAATTTGCAGACATTTGGATTTTTCTTTGTTGGGATCACAGTGGTAGATGACAAAGCTGTACTCTTGAGAAATAGGAAAGAACGCTGTCATTCATAGCTTGCTATACCACAAACACTGAACTCTTAACAGTTATTTCTGGTAAGTCAGTGGACTTCAAAAATAGAGCTCTGTTTTTATCCAAATGATCCTCACTAATGAAATACATGGGGAAGAATATTATATTCATCTTAAAATTATTCTGATCCTGTAATATGTCAAATGACTGTAGATAGTGGTTAAAACAACCTAAACATGAAATCTCCTGCAATTTTAATTTGGAGATATCAATGCTGCTATTTGCAATGATTATGGTTTAAAGCAGCCAGTTTTGTTTCTTTCCGTAATGTAAGATATAATTTATGTTTTAGAAATGTTTGAAAAGTGGAGGGCAGGGTAGTTTGATTAAAGTAAAATGCATTTTGACATGTTTGAATCAATTGTAATGAGAATTTTTCATTTTATTGGTGTTTTAACCCAGAATGATCTTGGTGCAGTGCAAAGGTATGGCTTCTAAAAACAATATTTCATTATACTGGGTATCACTGCTCCCTGTGTAGATCAGCCACCTCTGACATGAAATGCAGATTTCAAACATTACACTTCAGTGGAAACTGATCATTTAGTAAAAGGAATAATCTTATCTGAGAAGTAAAATGAGAATTTTGGCTTGCATTAAATAAATATGAGCTGGAAGTTAACTACAGTATGAATGCTTACAGTAGCCACAAAATGTATCTTAGCATTTTTAGTACCTTTAATCATCAATTATAATTCCTGTAACATCCACAGGGTTTGCTTGCTTCTCCTCTACCTCATTTATGATATTTGATAAGATAATAGTTTGTAAGTTGAAAAGGATCTTGTTCTTGAAGGACCATCTTACTGTCCATATCAGTAGACCTAGTAATAGGCGAAGTATGGAGGGAAGAAATTATGCTTTATCTATACACTAGAATTTTCTACAAGATGGAAGACCCAGTTTCAGAAAATGAATTTTTCTGGTTGTTCTTGGATGGTGCAGTCTTATTTTGCAGGTTGGTTGCTTGTTTGGTGGTTGTTTTTTGTTTAGTTTGGGGTTTTGTTTTTTTTTTTTTAATGGTCTGTGGCTATGTGTTAATTTTTTTTGCTTCACAAAGTGTAATAAAGATTTGATGCAGAAAAATGTTCAACAACTCCAAAAGCATTCTTTTAAAATATGACTTAAAGTCGAATCCCTTTCTATTTTGTTGATGTGTGAATACAGTTAGCTCTTAGAATGTTTTACCCACTGTTTAGTATCCACGTAGTTTTTGAATTCATGGTTCAATTCCTGTAAAATATAGTGGTAATAAATATATCAAAATCTTTCAGCAAAACTCTTTCCTGTCATCTCAGAGACTTTTAACAGAAGGGGAAAGAATAATTTCTAAATTCACAGGATACAGTTTATGACCCTCCTTGACTTGGAAAAAATGGGTGTTGACTGCCAGTCCACACACTTTTTGTGCCTGTTGTCTCTTTACCTTCTGATTAGTCACAGAAAGTTACTGCCTTTCTGGGATCTGCTTTTGTTTTTTATTTGGAATATTTTCTTTGGATAAATGCAGTTGTAGTAGTACAGGTAGTGGGGTCTTTTGACCCCTTCCACTCAAGATCATTGCTATAAGGTAACAGATATAGATCTAATGTGTAGAGTTTGTGTTGTGGGTGTTCTGTTTGTTTTAATTCCCCTTCCCCCCCACCCCTGAGCTGTTGCATTGGCTCAAACATATACGTTGCTTAATTCTCATAATACCATTTTTTTTTCTCACACCTGAAGAGTTGCTATGGGCTCCTGATATGTAACAAAGAGAATTTGACCCGGTCTTCTTACTTATTGAACAATGTTTCTTGAAGTAATATTTCTGGCTTTTGATGGAATCAGTTAATTGGATTAATATGATTGCAGGAAGCTTCTCTGCTTGGATTAAAATGTAGTTTGGAAACTCTTGAAGTGAAGACTGACATTCACTTAAAATAATAATAATGAAGACCATGAGAGGCAGGCAGAAGAGGTTTTTCTTATAATTGTTTTGCTGTGATCTGTATGCCTGTGACAGCAAAATCTAAACTATTCACATAATAAAGGTAGTTATCAGAAACGTAACGTATAGTGTAACTGAAAGGGTAAATTGGGGTGTAAGAAAAGAGCACAGACTGTTCTTCTGTTGGAAATCAAATCATTGTTCTAGGACATATGTTTCGTATGTAGCTAATCTGTGCAGTTGGCTACTGTTTGTTATTTAACACTCTGTGTGTGCTTTGTAAGCATACAGCTATGTTAATCAAATCAATGTTATTTTGCTTCCATACAAACCTACTCTTTTCATCTATAGACTATTTAAGAAAAGAAAAAAAAAAAGGAAGGCAAATTCACCTGGTTTTGCGAATGAAGACAGATAATTTAGCACCAAAATTATCTTAAGAATATGCAGCATCTGAAAGTGCCATATGAAATAACTTCTTTTGGAAAAAAAAAAACAAAAAACCAACAAAAAAACAGTCGAGATCTACCCTCTGTGAAATACAGGATGTGATGGATTTTAGAATGCACACCTGATCAAGCAAAACACTATGCACTTGTCCTTGTTTTTTAAGCTTTTCCCAGGGAAAAGTTACCTGGAAACCTTACCTGTGCTTCCTTGGTAAATGTTCCATGAACCTTCTGGATCCAGTATGTACATTGCTGACACTTAGATAATATTGTTGAAAATCTTTTAGTTATATTAATGTCAAGCAATGCTTGTTTTACTTGTAGGCTATTGTTGTTGTGTGCGGAAAATTTGGGAAAGTTTTTTTTCTTATTAGAAAGTGAAGAAGAAAGTACTTCTGACTTCCTTTAAGAAAATCAACTATACAAACCTTAAGACTAAATGGAAATAAGAAATTAAAGAGAAAAGATATATCTGGCTCTATTCAACAGCAGACCTTTTTATGCTCACAGAAATAAATTTGGGTGGCATTACAACTTTTTTCATCCTCATTATCAAGTACAGAGTTAACTTGCTGTGCTTATCAAGTCACTAAAGGGAAATTCTGCTGACTGACAATAATCCCATTTCAGAAAAAAAAGAGAAATTTGAGCTACCTTTCTTCAGAGAGTGTGAAATAAAAAATGGTTATTTTTAGGAAATAACTCCTGACTTATCCCCTTATTCTTCCTATGACCCTTATTCCCTCTTATCGTAGTAAAATAAAGCCCTTTCCAGCCTAATGTCATGTTACAGCATTAGTGTGATTCCTTTAGTAATTAATAGAATTTAGGCTCCAGCATAGTCAGTTTTGATTAAGCAAACATTAAATTAATTCAATCTGCAAACACTTAACTCTCTTAGAACTATTGAGGGGAGAAAGCATTTGGATGGACGGCAGAACGCATCTTCATCGGATTGCTAGCCACCTCAGAGTAGTTAACAGTCAGATCAATACAGCTCCTAGAGCTATAATAAAATGGCTTCGACAAGCTCATCTGTGGCTGAGAACACAGTATACACATTGATTTCCTGGCCTGATATAACCCATTTACCTATTCAGCTAGTCCGTTAAGGAAGGTGTAAGGCTACAAAGGCCCAAGGGAGCAATGATGCCTGTAAGTAGGTTAGCAAATACTTGGAAATGTCTTAATTTGTTTTACAGTTACTACTTCAGGGAGATACTTTTTTTTTTTTTTTTTTTTAAAGGAAAAGGTTTATATGTAATTTCTTATTCTTTTGTAATGGTTTTTAAGTTGTGAAATATATAGTGCTCTGTGCTCAGTTTCTCTCTTCATAAAGGTCTTTACTGTTCTATTAACTTGGGGGTTTGAACATTTGTGATCCCCAAAACTCTGACTTATCACTCTGCCAGCTTTGCAATGTACATGTTATAAAGAATATGCCAAGCCAAAACTTAACCACTATCTGTCATCCTCTACTTTTTCATTCACTTGGCTTGCTTTCTGGAATCTGATAAAGAAAAAGCGATAGAAAGGGAATTTATATAAGAGGATACATGAATCAACATTTCTTTGTTCCAAGCCAAGTTCCTGCACTACTTTTGGTTATTTATTTGTTATAGCTTTCTGAGTTCTATACTGCAGAACTGGGAACTGGAAAAGTGATTCTAGTCTGGCTGTACTATCAGATTCTGCTGAATTCTATTCTGCTTCTGCAAGTGAACCTATGGGCACAGAAGAACGGGAGAGAAGGAGAAGCAACCAGTACTTGATACTGGCTGCTGGTAAATACTGGATTTGAGTGTTCCAACTGAAGGTAGTTTCTTGTGAAAACAGTCTGTTAAGCAGCTCAAGGAACTGTTCGGTTCTTACCCGAACTCTACTTTCGTATCACATATTAAGTGGCCAGTGTAATTTCTAGTAGCATTTCTGACACCTTCTCAAATGTTGTACCACGTAGAATGTGGAAATTAGTAGCGAAGACTGATATTTGTGATACCGTGTCCCAAAATGTGTGTCTAGGTATGTGAAAAAGCAGTTTTTAAACTAAGTGCAAGTGTTTATTCATTTCATTGCTCTCAAACTCAATTCTTGTTTCTGTTCTGTTAGTGGCTTGTTTTATTCCCTCTGTGATTCTGTACTGAGCGGGTGGATACTCAAACCATTCATGAGGAAAGATATATTGAAAAAGACAGAATGGTAAAGCAGCTGATAGGCAGTTATTAGATTCAGATAAACTGTAATCTTAAGTCATCTTATAAGCATGCTAATTACACAATGACATTACCTACATAGAGTGCCATTGCTTTGTTAACGTGTTATGCAAGGTCCTTTATTAACACTGCAAGAAAGGACTTTCTCTCATTAGATGGTTATGCAAAACTATAATTATGCTTGCCTGTGAAAAATGGTGAAGTTATGAAAGGCTTGCTTCTTGAGGGCTTTACTTTTTTTTCAGTATTGCAGATTATAATCACTCTTTCTGTGAAGCAAGGGAGATACAGTTTAAAGAAAGAAATTTGTTTCCATCTAAGGTTGAGAAATTCAGTAATTTCTTTATCTTTCTGCTAAGATAACTATTATCTGTGTTATTGTAGCATTAAAATAAAAAACATTCTGTGATAACTCGGTGTATGTCATTTTGAAGAGAAATTTGGGTGCTGTCACTGAGGAGAAAATTGACAGGCAATGACTCAAATTTAAAATTGCTTTTTAATATAAACATAAAATATTTTAGATGTAATAATTACCAGTGGTTTCAAATGCATTTTTATCAAAATGCGCTTTTTTTTTCCTTGATGCAGGTAAAGGAGGGATTTCAGATCAGTTTTCACCCATAACACTATGGCTGCAAATCTTCAGTCATGTCCTTTTAAAGGCCTATCTGGAGGCGAGTTCTTATTTCTTCCATAAGTTGGACATCTACACAGACCTGGCTGTCCTGGAATACTTTCTAGTGATCAGGTGGTCAGAATTACTTTTACAGTTCTGCACGAATGTGCATACATTTTATTTAATTATTTACTTACTTTTTATTTTCCCCATTTTCTTTTGCAAGAAAAGCCTGTGAAGACCCTCTTCAAAGCTTTCTTTTCCAGAGTGGATGTACTACAGGCAGATTTAATGCGTTGTATGTGCATTTCAGATGGAAATGGTCACGCTCAGGGAAGGAAACATTTTATTTCTGTGCCAGTATTATCTGAGTATATTAATAGGCTTGTTGTCCACATAAATTTTGCACCTGGTGTGATAATATTCTGTGTCCTTAAAATCAAGCTATCTTAAATTGTACACCTAATTATGCATTAAGGGCCTTAAATTTATACTACCAAGTTTCAAAATTCAGTCGCAGAATTTTGATTGAACTATGCATGGGTTTTAGACTAATGATGTAAACCAGAAGCACTGCTACTTCTACTTTTATTGTGAGATGAAATGATGGTAATTGGACTTCAAAAGCAGTGCTCTTAGAAATTTGCAATATGCTTGTAAGGACAATGAGTTGCATCATGAAGATATTTTGAGGAAGACGGAGTCCTTTGTCTGGTATGGTAATTGAAACAATTTTGTCCATATCTTTTATGACATTGGCTTCAGGTTGGCAGGTGACGATGAACTGTAAGTCACTCATGAGGGTTGGAAGCATGTGCAAGAATTATGGAGAATGTACATATAATTTCAGGGTACAAAACAGGCTTAGTGGACAGTAAGCAGCTGATGCTCCTTTGTCATTATCTTAAAATATAGAGGAAGCAAAATGAAATATAGCAGAAGAATATATAGTATATGATACGTTAGAGAGAAGGCAATCAAGAGCAAAATGACAGCAAGGGAAGCCAAATGAGAACAGGCAACTGATAAAGAGTTAGTGGTATTGAGAAAATACATGGAGGCTAGGAGTGGACTAGAAAATGTTATGCCATGCAATGCAAGTGGAAAAGAGCATTTCAGTAAAATTTAAATTTTGAGAGATAAGAATATTAGTACTGTGAAGTTTGAAGGTGTAAATTGAGAGGCTTGCTTTATGAGAGACATTTGGTGGTCATTAACAAAGAATGGAAGTGATATCAAGGATGTGATTAATACTGAGCACCTCAGTAATGAAGGAGAAGAGTTGTGGAAGAACTTCTAGGATGGTGTCCTGGCAGCCTGGCTACTAAGCCCTGAAGTAACAGGGGGAGAAGGTGTTACCTTGATAAACCACACCACTGTTAAATACCAGAGCTTATGAAACTTTTAACTCAGTCTCCCATTTTGTTTTACGCTTTCACAACAAACATTTAGTTTACTGGCTTAAACCATCAGGGTGGATCATGTTTTTCACAACATATGGGTTAACATTCTCAATTGTTGGTAGCAATAGACCACATTTATTTCAAGTGAGTTCAAAGGCTGTCAGAGACAAAATGGTGTATAACATAGAACACTGATACTGTTGTGGCCTCAAGCAAATATAGGAGTTGTACACCAAACCAGTACATTGCTAAAGGCAACCAGAACAGTACTAGCACAAAAACTAACAGGCTGGAAAAAAACCCAAACCCCTAAGAATATCCCTAATGGCTTACAGGAATGCACCTCACTTTGTGCCAAGTGTGAGTGTAACTCAACTACAGGACAGGATTGAAAGAGAAATTAACACTAACAAGTGGGAAAATTCTGAATGAGGAAGTTATCTTAGAAAACAGGCAAAGACAAAAAGGACATATGGATCCCGGAACGTCGACCAGAAGTCTTGTCTTTCAGTACATGACTCTAACCACAACTCTTTTGTGTCTTTGAAGATATTGGGGATAGTGAATGGCTTATTAAAACAAATACATTGCATATTAGGGAAGAAAAGAATGGAAAAGTGTTTGACATGGTTAAAGGTTTGGACACATTAATTTCTCAAATAGTCTTTGTATGTGGCTCTGTCCTGGGCCATCAAGTTAAAACCATCAAAGAAAATTTAAAAAATGGTTGAAATACTTTCCTTTTGTAACTTACTTTGTAACCTAATATTTTCATGAAAAATTCCATTGTTAGCCGGTCTGGGAATTTCAGAAGAGGACATCAGCACAATTTGAGGTAACAAATAGCTAAATATCTCTCTCCTTGCACACGGAATCACCACATAATAGGAGATCTCAGGAGCTTGATATCTATCAAGAATTTGAGAAAATACTGGAGAGACAGTACTGTTTGAAATAGCAGGTCTTTGGATTATTCTGAGAGGCAGAGGATATGCTAAATTTTGCTCAGGTTTTGCTGAATGAATTAAGTCATATGGGATTGCATGTGATCTGCTCAAGCATGGCCAAGTTTTATATATGTTAATGCTACATTTTCTGTGTGGGCTGACTCTTACCTGCAAGGCTTTGTTTCACTTAAATGCTCTGCAAATCTTCATAGCCCTTTTTCAACAATCTGATTTTTTTTTTTGGCTGAGCTTGTGATTTTCATGTGGTTTAGAGTGTCTTTGTGTATACTTAGCATGGTTTTTTTTTTTTTGTTAGTGACTTAGATTGCAAATATAAGTGATTTAACATTTGCTTGAATAGTACCCATCATATAAGCCAAGACATTCTTTTAATAAGTGAGACTAATAAATAAAGCAAAAGGATTGGAGTCAGAGGGTCCAGAGCCCTGCCGTCCGTCTGAGTCAACTCAAGCAATTACCTAAGTAATGCAGCAATAAACAAAAAGAAATCAAATGGATTTTTCACTTCAGAATTTAAAAAAAAAAAAGAAAAAAGTTTTGTTTCTTTTATCCCTGACTTCTAAGGCCACAGCCACACACAGAGCTAGGGCAGCAATTGCACCTCACACTTCATAGAGCAAGGCGTACATACTGCCTGGAAAAGAAAACATCTAATTTTAAATAAGAAAAAAAAGCAGTCTGAAAATTAATAACAAGGGAAGTACACTTTCTTTCCTGTCTTCCTCCTTTCCTCCTCCTGAGCCCTACAATGTATAAAAGAAAAGCATTTATTATGCAGCAAAACCAATATAATAAATAATTTCAAAGGCAAGGAAAGCAGGATTCAAAAAACTGAGGCACAGAAGAGTGAACTTCTGTGTGCATGGCTGTGATGTATGGGCAGAGATGGTATGTTAATTTCTGTGGTGAAAAATTGCATATGCAAAGATTCATTCTTCAAGAACATACCAGTTTTAAGTGAAATATTCTGAGGTTAATTGTAACCTTATGGTAAGTTTGAATAAGATTTGGTAGGTAGCTCCAGATTGTGAATTTTGACTCTCAGACTCTCAGTTCTTCAACTTGTTTCTTTTTAGTATGGGGTAAAGGTTTTTTATTTTTGTATTAAATACCACCTTGCTTTTAACTCTATTGGTCTTTCCAGTGAAGAGGAGATAAAGATATGACCCTCTTACTCTGTCTGTTCTCCACAGTTACTTTGGAGAATGTGTGGTTAGTTGTAGTCCCTGATGTGTTCCCATGGCCAGAAGTCTCAGCATAGAAAATGGCTATGCAGCATATAGAGACACCTTATTCTATATGTGATAATTAGCCATCTAAAGCATACACATTAAAAAGTTAAAAGTAGGAAAGCTTTTTTTTATTCCTCAGATTCACGTATGCTCTTAAAAGAATAGTTTGCAGAAGATGGCCTTTTTCCATGTTTTTCCCAGGTCACAGTTCTGTGTATGGTAATGCATTACAGTATAACAGAGTTTTGTGACTGACAGTTCCTAGTGTGACACACAAACATTTCTTATACCATATATTTTTCTGTGTTGGAGTCTTTATTTTTATTTTTTACATTCTACTGAGTACATGGCCATAATTTTTGCTCAAAATTTTGAAATATGCCCTGAATTCTCCATTCTCCTTGCCTCTTATTCCCCCTCCCTGTTTCTTGGAGGAAGGACTGTTCTCCTTAGTAAGATTTTTATGATTGTGAGTAACCATATAAACAGAGATAAAAGTAGCTGATAGTAGCAGCAGGTAGCATGGATGTGACTGGGATGTGGAAAAAAGTTTTCCCAGTGTCTCTTTCCCAAACAGTGTCTATGGGAACAGGGAGCTTAATGAGCTAGCTGGTGATATTATAGGATGCAGAGGCGAAGCTTTCTGTTATCTGGTTCTGGAGAAACATGCGATCACAATGGAATATAAGAATTGGCACTGGAAATTTGGCAGTATTCAATACCATCCTAATGACGAGATTTAGAAAGGATATTTCAATTTTGGTGCCAGGATATAGTAACTAGTGGATGGAATTGCTCATAAAGCATTCAGCAGCCTCATTAAGATGGGTCATATTGTCTGCCGGCAGAAGTAGGCTTGGAAGATGGATCTTTCTCTGTCCTTAGAACTGTTGTTTAAGGAATAAAATCCAACATCTGGTCCTAATTTAAAGCTTTGTCTATGCTGTAGAATTAGGGTCTTAGCCAATTACTTGTAAATTTTCAGTTCGGTTTCTAATGGGTAATGGTGCAGCTCATAGATGTCTTAGTAATTTAGGTGTGTACCACAAAGCCTAAGGTAATTGAATCAGTTCTTTAAATGCGTACTTACCTTTAGGTGTATGAGTAGTAAAATGAACTGAAATGGGATTACTGTAGTTTTATAGTAAACACTGTTTCTTCCTAATTTGTGTTGAAATGGTAATCTTGTAAATTACATAGTAGATAAAATTATTTCTAGTAATTTTGCTTTACTGGCATGACCAAAAAGAAGATACATTTTTTGGTGGTGAAAAAGCAAAACAGGGACTCTTAAAACATACAATCTCTCTCTCTCTCTCTCGTATAGCCTATCCATATAAGTTTTAAATGTATAGATTATTTATTTGAAAACTTAATGTGCTGTGTCCTGTGGAATACAATTTAATAACCATCTTTTTCTGCCAGTGCCATGTCTTTCCATGGAGAAGTTGCTGCCGATGAGTTTAAACAATTTTTCTTTGCTAACTTCCCTGCATAGTCATGGATCACTCTAATAAAACTAGTAATAGAAATTGAATATGTATGTGATTCCTGTTCATCCCTTTTGTAGTGAGTAGTGTAAGCAGAAGCCATTGATATCTGGAGAGTATCAAAATTAATGCAAGAAAAACTCAGTTAAAATGGTTACTTAAAAATATTTCAGCAGTTTTTATTAAACTACCTCCTAGGTAATGCTACAGTGCGAGAAGTATTCTCGCACACGCATAGAGATGTCATGCTGAGCTTTGCTGCAATGTTCTGGGGCTGCCTCAAAACTCTGCGCTGCTATTAGAGTAGAAAACATGTAATGTATTATTTGGTTTGAAACCATAAAAATGATTTTTGTTTGTCATGCTATGCTCTGCATGGTCTCAAGATACTTTGCTGTTTAACTCAAATTTCAGATCCTTATGGCAGGCAGTAGAAATGTTACAGTTGTGTTTTGGTTTTTGTTTGTTTGTTTTTTTTCTTATCTACATAAACAACGTAACTTTGTCAGAAAATTGAAAATGTGCACTTTGTCCCATCAGCTAAAATGGGCTGTCAGATAATGCTTTCTTTTCTCCATTGCATCAGATGAACGATGTAAATGGTTTTTGGCTTTGGAGTTTTTTGCAAGGCACTAGAGTAAATGATCAGAGTAGTAACATTTTTAACCTTATCTATCATACTGAAACATTTTTTCTGCCTCCAATAAAACATGTCAGAGTCGATTAAGGACATTCTTCAATGAGGTATAATTCACAGATTTTAGTAGCGAATCCAAGAGCACTGAAGTATTAAAGAGGCTGTGAATACTTAATTACGGATATGTTGCCATCCTACCTTTTACTGAATTCCCTTAACACTTTGGTGCTCTGTATCTGAAAATGCTCTTTTCCTCTGATGGTGAAGTAAAAGGAAAAGCCAGGTACAATGGCAGAGCATATGTCACATTGTATCTAGTGACAGTGCAGTGAAAGATACTGCTGTTCTAGTACATTCAGCTGTGCTTATCTGGTACATGAGTGCACATTACTTTCCATGGGCTTGGATCACTTTGGACAGTATCATTAAATGCCACGTCATTACCTGTTATGGAGTAGTGCTTTTGCTTGAAGTGCCTCCTGGGATACATGCAACAGTAGGAAGAATGATGGGTAAAGATGGAAGCAGCATTAAATTTTCAATGGAAACACTATTGACTTTGACTTCTCAGAAGCCTTATCTTTTAGATGGTGTTTGTCACAGAACCTGTAAAGCTGTGGATGTTCGTCAGTTGAAAGTTGCAGGCAGTTGAACGATATGGACAGGTGAAGGCTCCAGAGGGATCAGCTGGGCTAGCATCGAGCTGGAGGGGGTAAATTGAAGGTTTATTTATCCAATTCACTGTCAAGGTCAGCTTGCTGGAGAGCTGTCCTATGTGTGCTTACAAAATGCCAAAATCCTGGCAAATTGTCTGAAAGAGCCTCCAAATCACTGACCTTTGTACAGCTCACATCAACATGCCAATGTCTTTTAACAGTATCCTTCGAGTGCTTTAAGTAGTTTGTAAAGTCAAGCTTTTAATGTCAGTAAGAAGCAACTTTATATTTTCAGCAATAAGGAAAAAACAAAAGATATTTAATGATGATAGAAAGAAACATATGAAATAGAGAAGCTGTTTCTTCTGAAATAAGACTTTTGGCATCTACTGCTTTTTTAGAGCATACTTCAGAGCACGTTTTAGAGATGCTGTTGTTTCTCTTCCTCTCGATAAAACCTCTAAAACTTTTAGATTCGGCCCTTCCCCCCCCCCCCCCCCCCCCCCTTCAAATACATGGTATTTCGTGTATTTGTAAAATCTAGGGTTTCGGTGACTCATTTTTAAGTTTGCCTTTAGTCTTCTTTTACTCTGTCAGGTAAGTTACTCAGATTTTAAGCTAACGAGTTTAATTTGTTCTTTTCATTTGTTACGAGAGAGTTTTTAAATGTCTAGTTTGATGGGTTTCTACTGTAGCTGTGTTAGATATCTATTGGAAACGGGTCAAGTTTTTTTTACCTATAGCTAGGTATATCTATAAGAAGGTTATATGTATCTCTTTGGTAACTATGTAGTTGTTTAAAAGTGATTTTTTTTGTATATAGGAGTACTTTTACATGTAAGGAGTATTATTCTCCACATAATACCTGCCCCTAGAATTTATATGAGAGAAAAAAGTGGGATATACCTTTCTTAATTTACTGTGAAGCATATGTCCTTATGTTCCAAAGCTGTTTAAATTGTCTATATTTAACTAAAGTAGCATGAAGATGAAAACACAGGGGGGATTAAGGATAATTGGCTTAGTCTTATAAAGGAGTAATGGCACATTTGACTATTTTGGTGAATAATGATTTTTTGCTGGTTTTGTAGTAGGTCTTGCTTCTATTTAAATATGCAAGACTTGTCATTGTAGCCAAACGAAAGACTGATTTATACTGAGCTTTTGTTTCACATTTTGGTATTTTGTGGTGTGCCTGTAGGTGATTTCCCCCCCCATTCATTAATGAGGTACCCAACCAGGTGTTTTTCTGTATTAAACTCTGCAATGTTATTTTTTCTTCCCCTTATCTTTTGTTACTTTTCTGTGCAAGTCCAATTTTCCAAGTCAGCCAGCTCAGCTTGCGTTTTTGGAATGTTCAGAAATGAACATTAATGCCAATGCACGGTATAGCTCTTACGGCATGGGTGAAAATGTGAAAATGGTGAAATTATTGGCTAGGAATGGATGAAATGGAAAATCACTTCTAGCCCTATTTTGAGAACTTTCATGTGAAACTCTCTTACTATTTTCAACTAATGGCTAATTACACTTGTCTGTTAAGTCAAAGTGTATTTTCTGATTTTATAAAAAACTTTCCATGTTTCAATAACACTTGGCTTATTAGTATATGTATGTATCTATGAACATTTTTAGAGTTTGATATGGAAATTATTGAAAGAACAAAGAAAAAATGAGCCCTTGAAGTCTCTTAACCGTAATACAAATGTAAATTTTGGTGTACGTACTAATTTTGAATGTATGTAATTCCTATTAATTTTATGGCTTTTGTGTAAATCATTGTTAAAGTACTTTTTAGACCATAGAGATTTTATATGATGGCTGCTAAGGGCTGCCTTTGAGCCATAATATACTATCACGTGAATCTGCTGTAGTTCACAGATCACTGACTTGACAGAACTTTATTATTTTTTAATATTTATGTTACAATATTGCCCAGAGTCCCCAGACTTAGACAATGCCCTGTTACAGTGGGTATTGTACAAACATGGATGTAGACATGATCAGTGTCTCAAGGAGCTCAGAGCTGTTGTAGTTATAAGGACTACAGGTCACTCTGAAATGAAGTTCAAGTCTGCATAAACTTTGCAAAAAAGTTTTGCACTATGCGAGCTTTGAAGAAGTAGAAAAGATCAAATCAAAGAGGGAGAGGGGAGATGAGGATTCCACCTGTATAACAAAGTAAAGCCTGCCTTTATTGTTGGTAAGTACACATCTAGACAGAACGAAAGGAAGACTGAATTATGATACAGTGCCTCAAGGCACACATTGCATTTCAAATTCAGACATTAGCCTATGTTTTATATGCTTTATATTCTACTTTAATTGAAATTGCTGCGTTTTCAGATTAAGATTTAGCAGCTAAAAGGGGAAGAGATGTTGCCCAAACAATATGTCTGAATTGTATAACTGCTGCTATGCAATTCTAGCAGTCATAGTTTGCAGTATAAGGGTTAACATGTATGATTTACATTGTGTTTTGCAAAATTACAGTTTATATTTTGAGTCTTTGTTTTCTATGGTGGAAATGTTGATCATTAAAATTGAAATGTCATTGAACAGAGTTTGGGTCTGAAGAATCAGACTATATTTTCTGCTTAAATTTAGCCTTTTCAGATGGCATTAATTAGTAGAAAACAAATGCAAAGTGAGTAAAGATACAGAACTGCCATTTTCTCTACCCTTCCAGTTTCTTCTTAGTTCTTTCCTCTTGGTCTGGTCTTTAAATGCTGAGCAGGGAGGATTCCCTTTGGGTTTTTTTTTGTTTGTTTGTTTGTTTTTTTGTTTGTTTTGTTGAAACTAGCAGGAATTGGTAAAAAGTCCTTGATGTCCTAATATTCCTCTAGCAGAGTGGGAAAGTTTCCCTTTCAGGGAGAGACATACAGCCTTTCACTAAGATGTTGAATGTTTGTGGTGAAGTAGAGAGGATTTCTTCTATTGTTCAAAAAAATACTTTGTTTACTATTTCTTTTGATTTATACTAAACTGTAAGTAATTACTGTTTAGACTCCAAGTTCCTTTGGCACTAATTTAAAATATACAATTTTTTTGCAGTAACTCTTACTATGTAATATTTTAGTGGTAACAAAATATGTTTAAGAAATCTTGAACTAGCAATAATATTATCTTTTAGGGGAGTCTTGGTTAAACAGAGGGAGGAAATTGCATTGTAGTATACTCTGCATGTTGGAAGTGAGTTATAGGAACCCTGAGGATAACTTAGTTGGCTCCTTTCTCTTTTAGTTAACCAACCTATTGACTTCTACTTATAAAAAGTTCATGCGTTTTTCAGTTCTTCCTCTTATTCTTGCATACTATCTGGATCATTAAGACTTTGGTTTAAACTTCAGACATAAACCTGGTTTCTTGAAGGTGTTATTTTTCTTCAGCCAATCTGATTGCTTTAATTTGCTGTTGCTGAGTGTGGGATATGGGTTTTGGTATGAAGAGCTGGAGGTCAAGGGAGGCTGACGGAATACCTAGTCCTGCTCAACTTGTTTGTGGCTGTTCGTAGCTCTAAAAGACTGGTTCAACAGCCCATGTTATCAGACACCATCAGCCAAGTTTCCCTTTTACCTGCGTGATCCATGTGCTGGTCTGTGGAAGTGTATAGAAACTGCTGTGCCTGCCTGATGACCACTATGGATTCTGCATCCCGAGGATCTCATAACTCAAAACATCTGAGCCGTAGGAGAAATATCCCCCTAAGACTTCCCCCTGACAGGGTTAGGATACTTGGATCGTTTTCCCCTTGAGTTTGGATGGAACAAGTTCCTTTGACATAGCACACATTCCTCTTTTTGTACTTGCTTCTTGTGACTTTCTCCAAGTGCAATTCTGCCCTCCCTGAGCTTAGAGCTCTCTAAACAATAGTGTTTAAAACAGAGATGCACTTTTTATCATTTAAGAACACTTTCCTTTTGCGATGGAACCTTTTTGGACTACTGATTGTAGAGGAAAAAGGTAGCATTCAATACTTAAACTAAGAAATTCTGTCTACTCTACAGCGACCAGTAGTGTTTTGTGACCTATTGCGTCAGTTATTTAATCTTTGAATGCTGACCATGGTTTTGAGCACCTTGGTGTACAATGATGATTGAGACTACCCCTTGCTCCTTTTGCTTGAAAGTCTGCAGAGGTTTCAATAACATATGGTGTAAGCAAAATAGCTTTTAGAACATAAAAGGCTGCAGTAATAGGGGCCATCATGAACATGCTGAGGTATCTGTCCTAATAATGCACTATAAAATTAATATGTACTTGTGCAGTAGTTGCTGAGGGTGGCCGCTTCTTTGCAGATCAATTTGATATAGTGTTCATTCTGTATGGGAACTTGTGCAGTTCATTTTCTGCTGTTAAAAAAGCGGACATGCTGGATCGTATGATGGAATTTTGATAATCCATTAAAAATAAAAATGAGAGAAGTACCCAGCTGAAAAGAGACCTTAGTATGAATCATGAGAACATTTGATGAAAAGTCTACATTTAATATTACATCTTATTATTTGCTAAACCAGCTGGGGTTTTGTGGCTTCTACATCACTGAATGTATTCTCGTCATACAAGTTCTTTGTTTAATAAACATTTTTATTTCAAGACAAATCTGCCAAATGTAGAGATATTAGACAATTAGTGTTCAAGAATGTAGGAAATGGGAGAGATTAACTGCATTGATTATGGAATGTGAAGGTTTTAATCTCTTGGGCTAAACAAGGAACAATGGATACTTTGCCTCTTTTATGCACAAAATAAATAGATGTATATGCATATGAGGTTTTGGAACTGAGCTTGATTTACTTCATATACATGAAGTGTGATGGATGCATCTGTTTCTTCATTATTGGAGAAATAACTCCTAGATCCTAGTTAAAATATCATCAGTGTTAGTAAGACCAAAAGAAGTAATTACACTATGAACAATGAATTTAGGTTTCTTGAAAACATTTCACTGGACTGATGCTTTTATAGAAAAAAACCAAACAAAAAACCAAACAACAAAACAACAACAAACTAACTTCAGTGGTTAGCAGTAATAACCTTCTATTTTATCAGATAGACCTGTATCTATTTATAGCATGGACAGGGGGACTGAAGGAGAAAGAAATTTGGACCTATAGATGAAGAATCAGGATATGCATCCAACTATTTCTGATTTCAGGAAAAATCAAATGACAGATATGTATATGCTTTGAAAGACTACATATTTTATGACAGAAAGTCTCAGAAGAGATTATTTGAACGTTATAACTTTATGCCTAACTGTGGTGCTGTCAAGACAAAGCATAATGTTTTCCTATCTAAAATTTAACTACACTGTATTTATTGTTTTGCACAAGAACATTAAAGGAATCTTATCTGTCAACATACAAGAGCAATGAACGAACAACTTAAATTTACAGGAGTAAATTAAATGTCAACATTATTTCACCAAAACAGGCCGTTCTTTTCTGTTAGCAGAGGTTATAAACACTGTTTTGAAATACTTGCTGTTGAAAAACGATTGACAAGTGCGGACAGAAGTGTGTAAATCCAACAGGTTTTCCATTTACTTGATTTCCATATTTATTGCAAGCATACAGGTAAGTTTGAAAGTACGTACTTATAAATAAGTTCATTGTTGTCGTACTGTGTTAACTCAAATCTTTTCTCCTGCACTCGCTATAGTTTCAAACTTTACTGCTCCCTCTATTCTCATATTGGCCATGTTGTTGTGACTAGAGTATAGCTGTGCGTGTTATTTTATACTAGTAAATCACTGAGACCCAGTAAAAATGTAAAAAAACCCTAATAGATAAAGATGATGTATACTTTTGGCTTAGACTATATGATCTATTTCTCCAAAGTATTTTGAAGACCTCTTCAAATTCTGTGTATGCTTGTAAATTGCCTATTATTAAAGTAACTCTTTTAGGTGTAACAAATAAGAAAGCAAAAGAAGTAAAATACTGTACATGTTATTGTTGAAGCATTCCTTGCCTGTATGTTTATATTTGTTTGCTGGTCTTTGAAAATACAAATTTCTTGAAGCATGATTATATGCAGCTGTATGCTGGGTTTAGAGACTTACAGCTCTTAGGAAAGGTTCAGAAAGACATAACAGGTAAGTGAAATGTTATTTCACAAGGTCTGCTTCGTTGTGTGGGATATTTCTCCTTGATGGGTACATATAAAAGTGTTTATCTAATGTATCCACACTGTGTATAGTGAAAGAAAAGGGAGTAACAGGTCTTTATCAAAACTATTCAAATGGAAGGGCATGATGTAGCATAAACCAAAGGAAAAATTTATTTGTGGCAAAATTATGGGCAACTCTCATGCCTTTCATCTCCAAAAAAATGCATGTTTGCCTGCATTGTGCTCATAAATGAGTGCTCTGACTGCCTGGAATATGGAGTCTGAGAATCAAACAACTTGAACTGGATGAAAAATGAAAGGGCTAAAAATTATGCTGCTAAAGCAAGGCAGTATTTATCCTTGTGGTCAGAGCTATATGAGAAAAGCCCTCAATCTGCAATTTTCAATATATCTGTTTTGAGTGAAGATAAAAGAGTTGCTAATTGAGTTTACAATATGTAAGACTCTGGGCTATATAAGGATAGGTTATTGTTACCTCTGTGTTGTCAGTAGTAAATCTAACTGCTTCTGTGGTCTAGAAAGTCTCTTCTCATAAAATGATGGTCCAATATTTTTTGAGCCAAGATGTTCTATCTCCAGCATATGTCAAAAATAGTGACATAAGACAGAAACTTTCATAATACTAGCCATGAACCAAAAGGAATGTGTCTTGTTAACAACTTTGGAAAGATCCAGTTCTCAGTGTAACTGCCTTCCAGCAGCTACATGGAAGAGGGGATAAAAATTGTAAAATATAACCATGATATATTTTCCTGATGAAGCAATAGTTTATAATAATAGTGTCTATAAAGTTAATTTTTACTTGAACAGAGCTGAGCTTAATGGTTTTCTATTATACTAATTTGAGTCATGGGTTTAGTTCATGTGGATTTTGCAACCCTTGGGTTTTGCTTTTATGTCTTCTCCCTAAAATGCTTGGTGTCTTTTTTGCATTATACCCTTCCCATTCTCTCTTAGCAAGGAACATCAGGCAGTGATGGGATGGCTTGATCCCCTTCCATTTGCATCAGAATTTAATCTTCTGTGAGGAACTAATTCTTATCTCACGTGTAATTTGAAAATAGTGCCTCATGTTCCAAATTGCTTTGTCATAGAGCATATGCTCAAGCAAGAATGTCCAAAAGTATGTCACCTTTCTCTGACAGAGGTTGAAATCTCCATTTCACCTAAATTTTTCTAAGGCACTCCCTACATTGGCAAGGAATTAGGCACCTTAAAAATAGATCAGTTGATCAAACTGATTTGTGCTGAGGCCTCATACCTACAGTGAGTAAATTTTGGGATTTTTTACTTTAGATTACATTTTGTATGGTCACTGGAACCAAATGTCCCTGTCATGCATGTATTTGGAGATGGCTGAAAAAATAATCATCAGTTTGTATCTCTTTATTTCCATTGAAAGGTGGAACACATCTGGTACACATCTGTGGCAGAGCTTCTGTTTGGTGTTTGTTTGGTGTTGCGTTTTTTTTGGTGTTCCCCCCCTGCCCCTCAAGGAATCTGGAATCGGGTCATCCAAACCAACTACAATAAGAGGGGTTAAATAGGGGATAATGTTTAAAGCTGTATCACTGTTCTGGACTGAAATGTTAGTGTAGGCACAGACTATGACTGCAATGTTGTGCCTGAACAGAGGCTGAGCTGTTATTACATCTTTTGCCCATTATGCTTGTCCGACACTACTGGCAAATATTAATATATGTGATTTCTTTCTGATGTTTCACTAGTTCATGTTATAAACCCTATGTCCTTTCTCCACTATCTTGCTCCTTTTAATTTCTTCTCTTTCCAACATCACTCCTAACCTCCCCTAGTGAAGAGGTGGCTGCTGCAGGCTGTGGCTATAATATCTTCATTTAAGCATGGAATTGGCCGGTAGTAGGCCAATAACCAAGTGGACACTTCTTTTCACAACGTGCATTGCATTAAAGATGACTGATTACCTTTGGAGCTCCACCCGTCGTGTAATTTGAGGACTTGATGAGAGGAATGTTGTTTGACTCCTCAGCAGAAATGTTGATTTACATCACTGTGTTGTAGTATTCGCTTATGGATTCAAATGATCTCAGTCTCAGGTTTCCCTTTTTAGAAAAACTGTGTTAAGAGGTATGAAAGTAAAAAGAAAAAAAGAAGGAAAGTCAGTCCTCTCGTATATATGTGAACAGAGGCACGCTCACTCACTTTCTCTATGTGGGGCAGCTGTCAATTGCTGAGAAAAGGAGGTCTGGTTAAGATCTCTAGTCAGGGGTGTCTGCAAGTCTTCAGTTCAGCTTTTGTCTTCGTGTGTAACAAAAACTTTCAAATTTCAGAAATTCATTTGCTATTTAATCCTATTTGCCTCATAAAAAATGTTAATAAATTCTATCATTATAATTCGCTTTGATGGCACATTTAAGGGTATGTCCTCATGGAATGTCTCTTGGAGAGATGATACCCTAAAAAGAATATGTCTAGAATGGACAGTACTGTCTGACCTCATTAGCCAGCAGACCAGGGAGCAATTGCAAAAGACCTAGATTGCAGTAAAACCTTGTTTCTTTCCAAGACAGGCAGTAGATTGTATGACTGGGGTGTCACCTTGGTTGTGTCCTGGAGCTTTCAATCTGCAACACATGGACAAGCCTTGAACAGGCACTGTGTCAAGCAAATAGTGTCAAAGTTTGTCATGGGTGCCATGGTTTATTAGTTTCTTGATGAAATGGGCATTTGTCCAGTACGAACTTGAGTTGTACTTCTGATTCATTTTGCCTGAACTATTCAAGATACCCTACCTGGTGCAAATTTGGGCCGGATTTGCGCTACAGGAGAAAGAATCCATACCTACTTTTTAAGTAACTGTAATCTTCAATCCATGGTTGGCTAAAACACTAAATGTGTTCACTGACCTCTTTGACATCAATAAGAATATAGTATCTAAATCAGTTAAGATTCCATTTATTCACATACGTTATATACATTTTAATATAGACAAGAGAAGACAGGTCTTATCATTAAAATGATCTTGGATGTAATGTTTTCAAATTGTTACCATAACAGTTCATTGCATGCTGGAACTGTTTTGTGTGCCATAAATCTTAGCAACTGATGGAAAAAGAAAGAGCAGCAGTTAGAGAACTATGAAAGAAATAAATAATTAAAAAATAGGTTAAGTATTGTTTACTGTCAAAAAGAGGACAGGGATATGGTACCTTTTAATTACTTTTTACCAATTTCTTCAGTTTAGCTAAGCTCCATATTGATTAAATGGGATGGAGGGTGGGGTATTCTTTTGGGCTGCAGATTCATCTGTTGTTGATAATCCATGGTAACTGTTGCTTTTATTTTGTGGAAAGATCTTTTTATCATAATCCAGTGTGTATGTGTTTCCTAAAAATATTTAGAGTTGCTCTGTTTAAAATATACAAAGAAGAACTGATCGTCTTCCTGATAAGTGACGTCTTTCAAATGGATGCATTTACTTTCTGGTTGTATCATTTCTTTGAATGATGTGGGTATTACAATCTAAAGCCAGTGCTATTTTCTTAAATATGATCTAACTTGTAATGGAGATCAATATGTATCAATATAACCTTTAAGGCAAACTCTATACATTTGGCTTTGAACTTTACAGTATCCTTTTTTTTCTGGCTGAAAAAACGAGCTAAGCAACTGAAATGTTATTAATACATTTTTCAGTATTTTTTTGGCTAAAACTTAACTTGAACTACAAAGATGAAATGCTCTGATCATTTTAAATATTTATCTTGGGGTTTGAAGAAATGAAAGTTAGAAAAGAGATTTGTTTTTTTCATGTTTTTTGTTTGGTGGTGGGTTGTGGGTTTTTTTTGTTTGGGTTTTTGTTTGTTTTGTTTTGGTTTTTTGTTTGGTTGGGTTTTTTTTGGTTTTTTTTTTTTTTTTTTTTTTTAGTAGCTGAAGGCAATTATATCTTTATTGACCCTCTGTGTTCACCCCCTCCTTCAATGTCAGGTACTTGCTTATTATTATCAACATGACATCTCCTTTCTTTGAAAGGTTGTCCGTCACACTTTGAATCACCTCTCTCCATGGTTACATTTTCTAATCAGTTCACATGATTGAGCCTACATCAAGTGATGCTTTACTTAATTCCTTTCCGTTTGTATGGCGTGATTCTTGGAGGGACTCTCGTCAAAATTTTGGAGGGCCCTGTCAGTTTGAAAAGAACATGACCTTTAAATTGTATCAGTATGTTTGCTGGTGCATAAGGGAAAGGAAAAGGTTCGTAGTGATGGAAAACCACTCTAAAAATGAAAAGTAATTCACTCAGAAGCAACATGCATAGGAAGTTAATTTGTTTATATTTAACTGATTTTAAAAAGACAGAATGAAGAGGACACGTTCTTTGAGTAAGAAGAGGTCCAAACAGTGTGTCCTTAAATTTGGCTTAGAAAATGTTATCTATTGATCTTGGTTTTTTGTATTTATAATAATAGATAAAAGAAAAAACATTCAAATGTAATAGAATAGATAAAAGGTGTCATTCTTTGAAATTATCAAGCCTGTTATTTTGTTGCACTTTCATAATTGTATCTGTTGGCATGCTATAATTAGTAATTGACAATGTTAATTTTTGTAGAGTCTGTCACTGACTGAAGTAGCAGAGTTAGATTTTATGTGGGTATAAATATGCATATGTTTATGTGTGTGTGAGGATAATTCAAGTTAACATAGAAGAAATGCTTTTTTATTGTAACTGCAGACAGTCTGAATACAAGGAAAATCCATCTGGAATGCCTAACATGGCTAGTTGAGGCAATATAATATAGATGCATGCTGGTGGAGCTGAGTAATGCTGGGAACTTTATTAAGTTTCACAACCTTTATTAAGTATACAAACTGTGGATGGTCAAATGCCCTGCAGTAACTGAATCAGTGATATTGACTGTTCTCATCTCCTTTCCGCTATGCTTTGAGGTATGTTACTTTTAAGTAGCTTTTACACATGCTGAAATACATAGTTCCACTGAAACTGTTGAAGTCTGGTTTGCCATGGATTTCTATCTTATGATTACTCTATGTTGATGTCCAGAATGTGAATGTCCTCTAGCTTTTTCCATTTTTGGAGCATTTTTAGTCACTCTCCACTACAGATTCGTTGATATCTGATAAGGTATGAGGTCATTCTGAAGGTGTTCCCAAGGTCAGTAAAAGGATTTCTCTTCTCTCTGTGGATATGCTGTGCTCAAAAAATGTGTAGGAACTTGGTTATCTTTGAACTTCTCACCTTTCTGTCAACTTTGTTGAAACGGGACAGCAGATTCAAAAGTTACTGGGTGGAGGGGCACACACACGGTGTGATCACATGAAATTGCTGTAGTGACGGTGTTTGTGCTGCTTCCTTGTAATCCTAAATCACCTGTCACTCTTGTCAAATTTAGTAGTATTCTCACTGAAACATAAGAAGGAGCTAGGCTCACCTGCCAAAGACCTTGTTTTCTGATACTGGATCTCAGTCTTGCTCCAGGAAATCAACTTACTCCAGGCGATCTACCAAAATCCAAGCTGATAGAGGTCTTGTTTTGGGCATGGCAAAAAAGAGATAAACAGGTTAATCTGTAGTCTGAATTTGTGCTTAGGCAGCACTGTGTCAGAGTCAAATTCTGGTTTTCCTTTGTTCCCTGATTTTTAGCTTAATGAGTAGAAAAAATGGACCCCCAAAGTTAAACACTTCCCGCTTTACCACTTTTAGCAAAAACTCCCATGGTGTCAGCTCCAGGCTCAAATGCAAGCAGTCACTACCTCTTTAACACTGCAGATGCGGTTTTGTTCTGGGCGTCTATAGCAGAGAGCTCATATCTGAACTTTGCCCTTTCTGAGTTCAATTATTTGGTACGTTTCACTTTCCTAATGAAAGTGGCAAAGCCACGTTTGTTAGCATCTAAAGTTAAGGCTATTCACAGAATTCAGATACGTATGTTTTCCAGCATTAAGGTGTGCTAGCTTTTATGCTTGAGTTATATAGTTCATGATATGCAAACTGCAGATGTGTATGACAGTAGGCAATTGTACACGTCTTATTCGACATTAGATTTCCCCATGCAAAATGTGGAATCATATAGTATGTGGATTTGAGACACGAAGGAGATCAAGGCAATTGTACCTGGTGTACAGGCATGCACATAATATGCATTTTATACGGGCATTTTGTGTAGGACTTTATTGTAACATTTTGTGCTAATTCATATTTCATGATTTGTTCATACATTTAACCTGTTAATGCAAATCTAACATTTCACTGATTGCTCAGATAAAAGTGTTTTCTCTGTGTTTCAGGGAGTATGAAATAAGGTGGCAGAATGATAAATACTAATAGTGAATTTCTAGGGTGGTAGCAATATTCAGTAGCATATAACATGACTTTCACTTACACAAAAGAAAGGTCATACATTTTCATCTGTGACGTATCGTTGTTGGCTGAGACATGAACTTCGCAAATATGTGAAGGCACTATATTCTACAGTTGCTTTCTTCTGGGCCATAACCTCTAGGTTTTTGTACCTATAAACTGATGGAGCTCCAGTGTCATGGTATCTGGTGCATGGGATATTTTGCATTGTCCTACTGGAATTCCCCATTTTGATCGGGTGTTTTGCTTTTTAGGACAGAAATCCTGGAAATCATACTCTCTGTTTGAAAAAAACAAATTAAATATTAGAAATCAGGCCTTGACTTGAGACAAAGGACTTTGTGTTTTGGGATGACAATTTCTGTTGCTCTGACCCACCAGAGGTATACTAGAAATGCCTACATGGCATCCCTCAATGGTTATATCTTTTTAAAGAGCAAGTATAACACAAGTTCTCTTCAGCCTTAAAATACTAATACAGCTTTTTCTTTATGCTCCCTTTTTTCCTCAAAGTTGAAATCAGAAACTGTGCATCACTTCAGGTTCTTGTGGGATGACCTCAATACATCTTTTTATCTTCTTCTTCTTTTTTTTTTTTTCCCTTTTCATTTTTTACTCCTACTCTGGCTAATTTGCTCTCCTCTTTCCCTTAAAAGCACAAAATTGCATGTTTCAACATATGCAATTTCCTAGAAGCTAGGGGGCTTGCATTGTAATGCTTTTATCACTTTCCCTCTTCCTGGTAACATATATGGATATGAAAAATATAATTTCATATCTTGAATAGTCTCACATGCAGAGTAATAGCCTATGTTCCTACAGCCTTATCAACTTCATCAGAATTTTCCACATGGAGCAAATGCAGTGCTGAACCCATAAGGAGCATTGTGGGGACCAGATCCCGGAGTTCCAACTTGCTGCAGCCTTAGTCAGAGGCAGTATTCATTCAAAAGTCTCTCTTAAATTAATTGAGAGCATTGCCTGAGAGAGGTTGAAAGATTGGGATCATTCTGAACAGCATTGTAGTTGTACTATACTGTTAAAGGATGCCATGTCTTAAATATACTGGAAGTCATAAACACTGCATTATAATAAATTACAAAGCAGACTTTTGGAAGATTTGTTCTACCTTTCACAAAATGCTAATGTTTATTTTGTTTTCATTTCATCGTATTGTCTTTCATTTTAAAATTACAGCTTTACTACAGTGAGCTAATTTCATAATACTGTATTAACTTAATATTACATAAATTACGTTTGTCAGATTTGGGCATTGTTGTAGATGTGCAAAGCCCAAATTTACTACCAAAGCTCTCCAAACACATGTATTCATAATTTGCTACAATGAACCATATGCCACAACATAGTATTAAGGAATTACACATTCTAATGCCAGGCACAAATCCTGCTACTCTTTCTGCAACTGTCCTAGGTACAAATAGAAACAATATATTTCTAGCCTTTTTTTCCCTAGTTGCAATTATGAGCAAAAAATGTTATAGTGTAGGAATATTTTAGCCACCTGCACTTTTTTGTCTGACTAATTTTTAGCTGCATGTTGCCTTTGAACATTATTGAAAATATGCAGAGATTGCAGCAGTTCCTAGGTATATTTTCTCTGCAGACTATTATAACTTTAGGCCTGGAAGGAAAAGGTAATAGAAATTGGCGTAACGAATATTACAGAGTACAGAGAGCTACAGTTTTCTTTTAGTAGAGAATCAGAACGCTCCTACCTAAAAGATTTAATTGCAGCTGCTTGCAATTTTGCATGTGGTGTTTTCCACTTGCAAGGTGTAAGGTACTGCAATGTAACCTGGCTTATTCTCTCCATTTGAACAAAGAGCAGAAACGCTCTGTGAAGGGAAGGGGAGAGCTTG
>NC_091492.1:12694349-12799349 GCF_947461875.1 Haliaeetus albicilla
CACGTAACATGAGTATCTATCTCTGTATTATTTACATTCTGGCTAGTTTTGTTGGAGGCTAAGGAAGCTAGGTGACACTGCATGTATACATATTATCTTTAACAAAAGACTAGAAGAAATACATATGTAGGCCTAAGAATTATTTGGAAATGAGAAAAGGTTAGATGAGCATTGAGCAGTTCATCTACATTGGACATCTCTGTGATGTGCCTGGTGATAGAGGGGCTCCACTCCTTGGTCTGTTACTGAAGCTTTGCACTGAGCTTTCATAAAGCTGGTGGATTCAGCCTCTAAATGGTTCTGTTATATCACTCTGATTCTTGTCCCGTGGTTAGAGGAGGTGATGCATGTCTGGGAGTGGCCCGCACCAACATCATCTGGGAATTATTGGCAACTAATATGATTTTGAACTGACGTTGCTTTAAATTGTACCTGGCCACAAACTAATGCAGATGTACTCCCAAAACACATGGATGGAGTTGTGGCTATGAATTTGCTATACTGACACTTTATGTACTTTACTGTAATTTTGAAAAGAATAAGAAATGTTGTGCAAAGTCTTTGCTTCTGTAAACTTACAGTAAAAGATAAAGGCTTAGAGAACTACTGCAGCTCCTCTAAGAACAAGTGTGAGTAGCCTTCCCAATGTTTGCTCTGAATTGCTTTGTTTTTCATCTTTGTTTTTACATTCCCTGAGGGCAAAGGCTATTTGAAACCAGCACTGGTGTTAGCATGGATGGTCTCCAAGAGGTGGGAGATGCAGAAATAAGGTTCACAACATCTGTGTCTGCTCCATGTTGGCTGACAGGACCAGGCCAGCAAAAGTGGTATGGCCCATCACATCCCTTTCAAGAGTGTATAAGGGCTGTTTAGGGTTGCTTCTCTCTTAAGTTGCACGGACAAGGAGGAAGCAGGGTAGGACATGGCACTCACCCATTTCACGTCTGTGTCCTGACTGTCAGAATGTGGCCTTACCTGTAGATCACAGTGTAAAATACAGATGCTGTCTTTGTATTAGAGTTTGACAATAGTTTGGCAGTATAAAAAATTGCCAGTACAGTGCTTTAGCTTTTATTTTAAAATAACTGAGGTACCTGAGCTGGTGCATGGTGTGATTGCTTGGGAAGGGCAATGAAAGCTTGTAGTTGGGGATTACCTCCCCAGCGGGAAAACAGGAGGAACCTGGAATGGGTTTGACTCAACTCTATAATACCTTTGTACCACTTGCGCCTATTTCTGTCTGCTAAATCTTACATCTAGGTATGCTTATAGACGTCTTTGTAGTAATGAAGCTTTGTCCATGGTACAAGTCTGGTTTGCTCTGCTTTTGCTCTCCTAATCCCTTGCTGCTACTGCTCTTCCCCTTATCTTTTGGTGTTCTTCACCGTCACAATTTTTTAAGCAAAAAACAAAATAGCTTGCGGCAAAGCAGACACATGGTAACTAAGGGTCCTCACCCTGTCTTCTCTGACTTCTGAAAAATAAAATAATATAATACAATACAAGAAAAGCAATCCTCGCCACCAGTGTTATTTCTACAGGCTTTTTCTATAAAATGTATCTTTCAGTAGTTACCTGGTTTCTGTGTAGGGACATAAGTAGAGCATCTCAGTTTGGGAATCAAACCTGGATTTACAGAGATATGTGCAGACCAAGTAAATGGCTTTGTAATTGGAATAAGACACGCAATTGCTATCTGCTGACTAGTAATAAATTTGAGATTAATGCAAAGTGTTAATATTTTATATTGCTTACTTTTTTTGTCCTATTCTTTATTTCTGAAAAGATATGTGAAAAAATGAAAGCTGCATATACACCATAAACTGCATTTTTCTTGTGAGTCTATGGTTGATTAACCTTAATACATATCTATATTAATTTTTCTTGCTGAATTTTTCCTGATTCTTTAGAAGGAAATGAATAAATGGTGTTTGCCTAGCTAATCTTAGATCTGTTCTCTTCAAATTAGTGATGTGTTATTTTTCATGGAATAAAGATCGGGTATGTGATCTTCTTGCCAAAATAAAGGTGTGTAAACTGTAGAAATCTTGATAAATAAAATATTAAACAAAAATGTACATTTAACTGTATGTAAGCTGATCCATTAGTCAATAATATTTTCATGTGATAATTCCAAATTTTGATTGTATTATATGACATGAATTTCTGAGGTCTTTAACTGAATGGAACTATTCTGCTGCTGAAATATTTGTATTCTTGTTGAGATGCAGGGCTTGAAACCTGGTGTTCTTGTGAACAGCTTAAAAAGTGGACCTTTATATTAGCCAGGTTAGCAACTGCGGTTTTGGAAACTCAAACCTCTTGTGCTTTTGACTAAAACCTGGTTTTATAATTTATTTAAGTTTTTATCCCCCCCCCCCCCATAAATTACATAACAGAAATATTATAATTACTTGTGTGACTTTATTTTGTTTTGAAATATCAATTTTTTGAGTCTCAAATTAATGCAGCATTCACCATTTTATTTTAAATTGACATGTATGTGCACAGAGTACTTTCAGAATCAGCTTCAAGAATCTCCTCCTTTGTGTACAAGGTTGACAAGATAAACAGTTGCTAGTGCTCAAAACTTTTTTTATTTCTCCATTTATTTTATTATTTTTAATGTGATACAATGTGTTACCTGACTTATCAAATTAATTTAAAATCATTAAATACTTAGTAACAATTTTTGAGGCAAAGTTTTGCCTACTGTCAAAAATACACGTGTCTGTAATAGACACATAAGTGTTTATAGCCTGCAATTAATGGAGTTACAAGACTGAAGGCCTGTTTTCTGTGTATACAGAAATTGTTCTTAAATTATTGTTTTTAAAAGCTGGTCACAGGTGGGGAAAATATGATGGGGAGGGCATTGGCTTTCTCCCATGTACTTTGAACATGAAAATCCAATATTTGATGTTATTTCATTTAGGTAATTTGACTTGTTGTCCAAGAAATTCTACTTGAAAAAAGTATTTCTTTTAGACTTGTGGCTAATGATATGGAGCAACAGAACACCAGGCTAAAGGAATGAAAGATGATAGGGAGCATAAGCATAGTGTGACACTTTACTGGTACAGAATTTGCTTCAGAAATGTCACCTGTTCTTGCTATATTTCCCACAATTTCTTGTTGTGAAAACTATGCCGTGAGAAAAGAAAGGCATCACTCTTGCAGGGTTTGAACAGATTTTCTTCTTGTATGGTTAGGATAAGGCTTTTCTGGATGTTGCTCACTGACAGAGAGATTAAAAGCTTAAAATGAGGATTTAACGGCCAAAGCAGGTGTGTGTTCTTCTCTTTCAATGAAACTTGTAAAAGAATGGGTGAAGTTCAGGCAAAGATGCTGCATCAGCTAATGGTAATACCTTCCCGGATGGGTAATCAAACAGCTAGAAATGTCCACCAACAGAGCAAATGAAGGATTTGGAGAGTCAGCTAGGTATAGAAAAACTGAATGTTTACCATGGCAAGAAATATACTTTCATAGTTATTTTTTCATGGCCAAACATTACTCCTTGAGAGTCATCATATTTTATGAAAACTTTTATTAACATTTCCGAATGACCTTACCCCCATTGTGTTTTTATCAGTCTCAAGAGCCATAACCTCTTTAAAATATTTTTTATCTTTATAAACACAATAAAGTAAGCTGTCTTGCACACAGATTTGTAGATCTCATTAGAGATACTTTTTAAAAAGGTACTCCATCTCTTGGGAAGATAATGACAAGTAGTAATCTTGGCATGCAAAGTTTTCAGACAGGAACAGTTTGTTAAAATAGATTGTTTAATCTTTCCATCATTGTTTTGGAGTGGATGTACTTTTTAATTATACTTTTACACAGCATTATGACTTGAATGAGGGAAAGACAAGGGCAGGTGAAAACTAATGCGGTGGCAATATCGGTTAGATGGCATTCCAGGTGAAAAAATAGCCAAAGTATTTGCTTAAGATTTCAAGTGTTATCAAAGTCATGCAAGAAAAATGGCAGTTTTTAAACTCGTTAAAGTTAACATTTGTCTGTATTGTAAATGAGGTATGTTCCCTAGGGTAGTTAACAGCTTTGGTGGCACAAGATGGGGGTAATTTTTCAGATGTGCTGTTTCCAATGGACCAGTGTCCTAAGGCTTTGCTTTAAATGGCCTTTTTATGCAGTAGGATAATGGGCAGTTTGTGCATTGCTAAATCAGCCCTATTTTGTTAGGAATGTTACAGTCAGGGCACTTACAATTTGTCAGAGGAAATGCAGAACATCTCTACAGGAGTCTGTTTAAGAGGACATCATTTCTCGATAAGCTCTTGCTTAGGTCAACATGCAGCACTGCTCTTACACTATTCCCCTGTTGCTTCTGCCACACGGGAATGCTCTGATTTATTAGGATTGCACAAGTCATGTCCTCCGCCTGACTGAATCCACAATGTGGAAATTTTCTCTTCCTTCCCCCTTTTCAAAACGAAATGTAGAAGGTTAGTTTAAAGCCCTTTTAAAGTATTTCCAAGAGGACAGTTTCAATGAAAGGAAATACCCGTATGTTGTAGAGTATCTTTATTGTATAGCTGCATGTTATAAATACATCAGGACTATTGTTTTGGTAAGTGTGCTGTTTAAGAGCGTTGACTGTATCCATGTTCTATTATACTACTGTAAAATGCCTGTGATAGTGTGCAAAGGTAAAATGAGAAGACTGTGAACCTAATGAATGTGATGCAAAAACATCCAGCAACTAATGACATTATAGTTTTTAACGAGAGCATACAAAAACCAAACATCAACAAAAAAATCCAAAAGTCAAAGTGAGTTGCAGTGGTGGGTACTACAAATGTATGTCCTGTCAACTTTTTAATTACATTTCAAATTGTAGAGACATTTTTCCTATAAAACTAGCTTAATGAACAATGATTCTTTAGTCAAATCTGCTGTAAAAACTACGTGCAATTCCATGTTGTGTTCATTTCCCGTTTGATAAAGGTGCTGATACTCTGTCATTCAGACTGCTATTACTAAGAAATTTTTGGTTTGTTTCAGCATCGTGATATTTTAAACTCAATGCAGCCAAGGATATTTTTAATGAAAAGAAGAAAGCAATGAAAAGCCTTAGTAATTTTGTGTTTGATGCCAATTGTAATATGAGAAGTGCAGAAAGTATTTTGAAGGGGTCAAAGCTGTTCCCCCCCCCCTTTCTTCTGTAACACTGAATGTAGCTGTCTGCAGGCATATGAGCCCTGAATATTCTACCTTCTCTGCAAAGAGATATAACATTAGAGTTTCTCATTAAAGGCATTTTGGGTGAATGTGAGTAACTGTGAGTAACCTTCCCTGGAAATGAAGTAACTCCATTATTCTGATTCACATGGACTCAGCCCTTATGATTTCTTTTCCTGACTCTTTGAATTGCTGTTTAGCACTCTTACTTCACCTCTGCCTTTCTCCCTGTATATTGTCCTGTGATACTTAGGGGTAAGAAGGTTTATGTTTTTAAAATATATGAGGTAGCAGTTTGTGCGGGTTTCACAGATTTGCGTGAACCATACAAAGACCTTGCCTTCTTTGCAACTCTTTATAGTCAGCTCTTCCAGGACTGGAATGATCAAATGAAGAAGGGGAGATGGTCCTGGAGTTGATAATGAGGCAAAATAAAGAAGACACAATGGAAATATCTAAAAACAGGTGTTCATGTCACTTGTTCTCTCTATCTGCTGTCTACAAAGAAACATTTCTGCACGTGATGCTACTGATGAACCTGAAAATCATGGAGGACGTTAGATACCCAGAACAGGACAGGCAATCTGTGAGCAATATGCCTAAGCAGATAGAAGGGATGGGGAGGAGAGGGCTGAGGAATGGAATGCTGTACCGCACCATGGGCTATGTACTGAGTGGGTATTTCAAACCAAGTACTGTGCTGTACAATGATTAACAGCAGAAGTACCTTCTGCTGGCACTGCAAAGTGGTGTGGCTGCGCTTCAGTTTGATATATAGGTAGCTAAATCAGTATGATTAGACTGTGCAAATTAAATTGATGTAACATCATACAGGCATTGCCTGGAGAAGAAAGAATTTGATTTTCAGAAATGCCGGATACTTGCGAAGTTCAGCTGCCTAGGGATTGCTTTGAAAAAATTGAGTCTTTGGTGTGGTGCCTTTGTTTAGCCAGACAAAGATATAATTTTCAAGGTAAAGGACAAGGAACAGAGAAAGAATTCATAAGAAGCTATGAGAAGTAAAGAAAAAAATTCTCAAAATAATATTTAGACTCAGGAAAATTCTATGAAATGGAATAAAAACACAACATGTCATCTAATATCCAGAGTAAAATTCATGTTATTAAAGCATTTTTATGAAAGTGTTAAATGAATATTTAGGAAATTGGTATTATCATAGAAAATTTGTCACTCTGCAGTCACTACTTCACATTCAGTTATTTTCAGTTTACTGCCCAATACAAAATTATTCTGATAGCCACCGTTAATTTTCTAGGGCATTACTAAGAACACTATTTGCACCACTTACTAAAAGTGTTAAAGGAAAGAACAAGTACAAGTACTTTCTTTCACCCAGAAGTCAGCTCTCAAGGCTGTAGTAAGGGAACTATCATTTTTATATACCATCAACTCCTGTAAAATCTTAGATTCCTTTAAAAGTATCTAGTATTTTTGCCTGTACTTTTGGTATGGAAATGTTTCAAATTCAGGTTACTCCTAGATCATCAAGGTGAAAGAGACCTACCTCATTTAAATTTAATTAATGAATTGTTAACTCTGAGATCTAATGATGGCATTAAACTGACACTATACTTTTTATGTCATATCATGTCCTTTTTGCAGAATCATCCAGGTACTTTAGTATCTGTTCTTTAATAATGCATTTCAGCCTTCCGGGAGCTGTGAAAGACAATGTCTTTCTTGCCTTCAGGAATGCAGTGAGACAAAAGCTTTTTTTTTGAGAACTTTTTGGGCGTCCCCTTTTTACATGGCCAAGTAGAAGACCTCACGTTTCAGGACAAAGCTGAAAATAATACAGATTTCAGCAAAAAATAGCAGAATATAGCTTCTATTTTATGCTTGTTACATTTTTGGGGACTGTGTTTAATGAAGTTTGGTAATCTTTCACATTTAGTATGCCTTTCATTTCTGAATATATTAGTAGCCCATAAAGAATCTTTTCTATGCCCAAAATGTGCTGGATGCAAATAAACAAGCAGTAGAAGTGCCATTATTTCTGACAGGTGGCATGAACTCTACCTGCTCCAAATACAAGTTTAAATCTGGGCTATTGGAAGAGTCCAGTCAGTGATATGAAGCAGCTTTCAGTCACTGAGCTCAACTATGGAGCCTCCACGATATGTGTTCTGTGTTCAAACTTGCTGGATTGTAGAAAGCAAGTATAGAAAACAACTTTAGAAGACATCTTACAGTTACACACACACACACACACAGAGAGAAATAAAAGCCTGATCTGGTGAAAGGGAAGAGGCAACAATGGAGAACTGAGATTAATTTCCAACAAAGAACATGACACAACTGGACTAATCATAAAGTATGTCACAGGATGATGGCAAGTGTTAATGCCCAAATCATTCTTATTTAATTCCAAAGAAACAACCCATCTGTACAACTCAAGAAATCCCCAAACATATGCAGAATGTTTAAGGATTCTGCTTCAGCAAAAATAATAAGAAAAGGGATGGATGTGAAAAAGGGTTGAAATGAGTTGCAACAGCACTGGAAGAAAAACTGAAGAAAGAAACAGATAAGTAGAAGGTGTCAGATCATTTGTGATCTGGTTGTACGCTCCACCATGAGTTGCATTTTTTTTTTATTTTTTTTTTTTAAATTCTGGTTTTGGTTTCATACTGCACAAAATAGTCTCTTGAACTAATGAGGATAGTTAGATCTGGGGGCTGATGCTCAACCCAGGGGAAGAGGGAATGTCATTCCCTTACTGTGCTCATCCCTGAACTCGTAGTCTCTGCATTGCTGATAGGCACTTCTAAGAGCTGCCAGTAGAGTCCGTGACTTAACTGAGCTGTATGGGAGAGAGGAAATACAGGGATGTGCTGTTCTGCTGCCTTTTTATTCCTGACACACCCCATATGCTGAGATGGTGGGTGGCAGTAGGAGAGCTGGCACATTAGCAGCAGTGTGCTCCCTGTGCCAGGGGAATAATCTATTGGCTAGTTAAATCTCATTTCTCCTTCCTGAGTAGGACTAAGAGGCAAGATCTTCACAGAAAATACATCTCTGGGAGTGTGTGATAGTGCAGTCTAGAGGATGGTCTGAAGCTTGTGCCTTGAAGCTCTATTTTGATTATTGATTTTAATATATTTAAAAAAAAACCCCAACAAACAAACTCTAAACAGTCTAAAACTCGAGTCTGTTACCAATTCTTATGGAAATAATACAACTGTTGTCCCTTTGTTAGGTTTTTAGGTATGTATATACGTGGGAAAACTCACTACACCAGAAAATTCAAGTAAGCAAATCAAAGCAGAAACACAAAAACTTCTTATTTTCTCTGTTAATAACATTGCTTGTTAAACAGAAGTTGGCATAGAATCTTGGTGTGAAATTGCCAAGAAAGGATTGTTAATTTGGCATAAGCTTTAAGTTGTTTCATTCAGTATCGTATGAAAATAAGTAGAATTATATGTGTGTTTGTGATTTGCATTGATAGTGAAAAAGAGGATTTACATGACAAGGAAAATAGGTGTGCACCATCAGGGGGAGTTCATGTTCATCTGACAACTTCAGGACTTGGCAAAGAAATACAGTAAGCTTGGAGACAAGCAGCAGAGAAAATATCCTGCAATGTTTTGCTGGAAGAAGCAAAATAGAGCAGAATCAATCATCTTTTCAATGAGAGTTTAAGGTGACTTGGGCCTTGGTCTTAGCTCTGCAGAGGACTTATACACATACACTCTTCTTTAATATGCATAGAAGACTTTTCTTCCAGCAGGGTTGGTACAGAGCTCCTCTGTTATAACTGAGACCTCCATCTCCTGGGGCTTATTACCCTCTGTAGAGTTACAGAGGCTGCTGAAAAGGGAGTGGTCTTCGTTGCCTTTGAGCAATTATGGTCTGCTCCTTACACATCAAAGTACTTGATGGCTTTGCTAATTAGCCCAAGAAAGCTCCAAAATGGGGGGGGGGGGAAGACTCTCGAACAACATAGTTATTAATTGACCTTTTTGTCTTACTGTAATGCTGTAAGTATCCAGAGGTATTTAGTCTTACTTTTTCCCCCTCTCTAAAAAGCTAGGTTTTTGTTTCTTTGTACGTATCTATGGATGCCATGGAGCTCCACTGGCAGAGTTTCTGCTCAGTTCAGCTTGGATGTGTACGAAGATGGTTCTTTACACCTACCTTTTATATGAGGACTCAAATCAGAGTAATATCATGCAGTATGTGGAATAAAATCCTGATTCCACTGAAGTCAGTTTGGTTTTCACTGTCGGTTTCGTTTGGACCAGGAATTTAACTGAAGTTAGCTGGAGATAGGATGTTTTTTGCAATGGATTCCTGGTGCTGAAATCTTTCTTTACATCTAGAATAAGGCTAGAGATAGCACAGGAATGCAGCGGAATTCAAGGGATGGCAAAAATAAAAGCACTTTGACAGGATTAGGACAATGCAATAGAATGTAGATTGGTAAAGTGGCCTAACACATTAGCACCTCTGTTCCTCCCATAGCTCCTCTTTGCCAGAAGACACTGCCGTTCTGACAAGGGTAGCAGAAGGGAAAATGCTACTGCACTTAAATTATTTTTAGTTCACAATCAAACACATTAATTTAAAAATAAAAATGCTCTGCTGGTAATGAAGTGAGGCAGCTGCAGAACAGATTTTTCTTTTGCCACGAGTATGACAACCTCGGGTAGAGAAGCAGAGAGGACAATTTGAAATGGCAGGCTCCTAAACCACTCCAAAAGGATTTATTAAAGAATGTCTTTCAGAGCCAGAAAGTATAGTTGTAAGAGCTGTTATTTTGTACAAGAGGAAAATTCTGTTGGTGTAAGAATTATTACCTTTTTCTTATGTATTTAGAAGTCTTGGGTTTGGGTAGAGGGAAGTCAAGAGTTTGTACCGAAAGAGTTCTGCAGATACAAAGATGTACTAAGTAGTTTTGATTAATATTGAAATCATTGTTAAAGGGGGAAAAACAAACCAAAACAAAGAGGTACAGCAAAGGAAGAAGGTATCTTTGAACCTACTTCTGTGCATTGATGATTAGGATGCTTTTGGTACCTTCCGCCTGACTGGCATATGTAGTATCGAGGCTAGCAATACAAAGTCAGATAATAGAATTGCTTTGGAGAGACTTCTACTTGCCTTTCTGTCCCTCAGTGGATTTGTGTGGTTTTTGGTGAAATTCACTATCTGCTTTATTTTGTTCGTTTCCTTGTTCCGTGCTACACAGTAAGAGAGCAGTAAGTTATCAGACATAGGGACTGAAAGGGAAGATGAAGATAGCCTTCTTGTTCCATAAGAAGTGGGAGATGAAGCAGCAAAGAAGACAGGAAGACTGATTCAGGAAGATAACACAGTAGCTTACAACATGGAGGACAAGAGAGATCCTTAAAGGTAAAAGAACTGACAAAATTTCACAGTAGGCACTAGTGGGAGATGAGAATCCAAGGGAAACATCATGCCATGTGAGAAACAAGCTTTCATTGATCACAACATGCCATGATGTTTCCATGATAGCACTGTCTAGGAAACCATTAACAGTCGTGAGAAGGGAATACAATATCTGACAAGTTTTTGTTTTGTTTAAAGAGGTACACATTAAAAATACATCTAACATATGGGACACAAAGAATCTAAATAATGTTATTAAACTTCTGGTAGATGTGAATCTCCAGGGATGTTTACCTATGCTTTTGAAGAAAACGGAAAACATTAGTGTTTGCATTTCCAGGCTTAATTCATCATTTTATTTTGTTCTGTTTAAAGAAATCTATGCAAAATTATTAAGTTACTCAAAATAAGCCCAAAACAGAAGACTGAGTTTTATAAACATTTTACATATTTGTGTTTAATTTGTTGAAAATAGTATAAAATCTGCTCACATTTGGCATCCCAAATACAAATATTAGGAACCCAATCCCCGATGCAGTATAATTTTTAACAGGGTGATTTAACAGTCTTCCAAGAGATATTGTGCACACTTTTATTTTAGAATAAGGAATTTTATTTTAGTATAGGAAAAAGAATATGTACGCATGCCTTTGTGCCTTATCAACTGAACTACTGTGTGTTAGTTTCCGTGCACATCTGTATTCACTGCAGAAGAAAAAGAAAAGAAAGTCCCACCAACGGTATTTGATTTGGAAATATATTTATGCAGCAGGCACAAAAAATTAGACTAGGAGGTCACAGTGCATAGAGGGTCTTTCACCTCTAAAATATAAACCTTCTATCTTCTAGCACAGGAGGGTTAAATGCAGAGCTTTTAAGTTGAGAAAATATGCAGTTCATGTGAAAGGTTTGATAGCACTATATACCCACCAAAAGCTTAAATGTGCCTGACTGGTTTTATGGAAGACAGTAAATTAGTCTTTCCTTTACCTTTGACAGGTGAGAAGCGGTTCTTGCATGACCGGTGGCTATCACCATACATCCGCTACCACACAGGTGAGGCTTTCAGTTTCAAAATGATGACTGGTAAGAAAAACAAGATGTCTTTCCTGGTTATAAATTTAACTCTTCTATGATTAGTCCGGGCCAATTAGGACACCCCTGGGGTTCAGACTATGGCTGAAGAACAAGCTTGAAAGCCTGATTAGCTGAGGTCTCTTGATACTTGTTCTTGGTAGTAAATGCTGGCACATATAGTATTGATTTTCATTTAGATATCTTAATGTTTCCAGACAATCCTAGCAGATGTGGGCTGAACTCAGATCTACGAGAGTGCTGGGCTGCAATCTGCAAGCATTTTTCTTGCCATTTTGTTTCATTTTTCCCAAACTTAACTGATTTGGAATCAGGAGATATAAATGAAAAATGCAGAGTTTGCCTATCAATCATGGCATGTACAAACATTGCTACTGCCCTTTTCTAACATCCTATTACCACTGGGTAGTTGGCTAGTCAAACAGGAATAAAAATTACACTGCAAACATCATAAGTTAGGCTTGATTTGTTGAGCAAGAAGCCTGACAATTCTGTAAGAGTTATATACCTCAGCCTCGCTGAAAATCAGCCTTGTTATGGCTCTGGTACGTCTATAAAGATTGTTCATTTCATATAAAACAGCTACCTGCACTGAAAGGCCTGAAAGGAAGAATGATGCTGGTTATAAATATAGAGGAAAATCTATTTGTCTGCCCCTTCGTGCTGTTAGCGAGTCACACGATGCAGCCCTTATGCTGTTCCCAGGCAGCAGGGGGAGTTTTCCATGGCCACCTTTTGCTTTCATCTTCTGGCCTGGACTGAAGCACATCATCTCTCTTTGTCATATGAGATAAAGCAATGAAGTGTGACCAGTGCCACTGCATTGCACTCTGCCCACCAGGAGCACGTTAATGATAATGAAAAACTATACTGCACCACATTTAAACTAAATGTGAGCGTAAGGCTGTCTGTCGGCAGACTGGTATAACAGTTAATGTCATAAAAGATAAATAGAAATTATTAGAATTGGCTTGGAAGGGATTTTTTATAGAGCAGGGTTGTATTCCTTTACAGATACATTATCAGACTGTTAAATCTAATTTCAGACTACTGGGCAATTAAAATGATTAACATTATTTACTCATATAGTTCGATTCATTAAAGTTTTAAACACCCTTTACACACTATTTATGTTGAAAATGGAGAAATAACGTGTTAAAATGTCTTGGATCATTAATCATTCAAATTTCCTGTATAACTACTTTCTCAAAACCTTAGCACCACAGTGAATATTTACAAACCTCAGAGGCATTTTTGAAAGGATGAACAAAATCAAATTCCACCCACCTCTGATATGTCCAACAGACCTTTGGTAGCTCCCAGACACTTTGTGCTTGCAAGTAAAATCAGGCAGAAAATTCCTAAAAGACTGTTTTAAAAGTTATCCTACCCAGGGACTTGTACAAGTCTTATCTGTCTTCACCTGGGGGCTTGCTCCCTCTGATATTTGAAGGTAACAGTATGGATGCTGTTACTGAAGCTAATAGGAACTCCAAGTATAAAGTCTTGTATACTGAAATGAAAATATACTCTGAGTCTGGCACTTAGTTTTCAAGTGTGTCAGATGAAATTTTTTATTATCTACTGACAAACCAGTTTATTAGATGGATATAAGAAGAGATCTTCAGGCTAGTAAATGCTGCCATTCGTTAGAGGTGAAACACCCACTTGCCTTCTGTGTTGGCATTTGTAACAACTTCTGAAACACCGTGGGAAAAGTCATGAAAGCCTGTATACAGTATGTGACAAGACAATTATAAACCATATTTTAATGCTGGTCTTTTGAAAATATTAAGTCTGCAGGCTTTTTAGTGGTTTGACACACTGTTATGTGGTTTGGTTTGTGGTTGGTGGGGTTTTTTTTTTGTTTTTTTATTCCTGCACCTACTGAAAATCATAGAACCATAGAATGGTTTGAGTTGGAAGGGACTTTAAAGATCCTCTAGTCCAATCCCCCTGCCATGGGCAGGGACACCTTGCACTAGACCTGGTTGCCTAAAGCCCCATCTAACCTGGCCTTGAACACTTCCAGGGATGGGGCATCCACAGCTTCTCTGGGCAACCAATTAAACACGTGTCTTACCACCCTCACAGTAAAGAATTTTTTCCAAATATCTAATCTAAATCTATCCTCTTTCAGTTTAAAACTGTTACCCCTCATCCTATCACTATACTCCCTGTTAGAGAGTCCCTCCCCATCTTTCCTGTAGTCCAGGAGTGCCTTCTTCATCCATGCAGGCCTCCTGGCATTTTTGCCTGACTTCTTTGCTGGGATGCATTGCTCCTGAGCTTGGAGGAGGGGATCCTTGAATATTAACCAGCTTTCTTGGGCCCCTCTTCCCTCCAGGGCTTTATCCCATGCCACTCTACCAAGCAGATCACCGAAGAGGCCAAAGTCTCCTCTCCTGAAGCCCAGGGTAGCGAGCTTGCTATGCACCCTCCTCGCTACCCTATGGATCTTGAATGCCACCATTTCACGGTCACTGCAGCCAAGGCTGCCTTTGAGCTTCACATTCCCCACCAGCTCCTCTTTGTTGGCGAGAACAAGGTCCAGCATAGCACATCTCCTTGTTGGCTTCTCTATCACTTGGAGAAGGAATTTGTAATCAATGCATTCCAGGAACCTCCTGGATTGCTTACGCCCTGCTGTGTTGTCTCTCCAACAGATATCGGGGTGGTTGAAGTCCCCCATGAGGACCAGGGCTTGTGAATGTGAGGCTGCTCCTATCTGTCTATAGAGGGCCTCATCTGCTCAGTCTTCCTGGTTGGGTGGCCTGTAGCAGACCCCTGCTATAATGTCACCTGTCCCTGCCCTCACTTTAATCCTGACCCATAGGCTCTCAGTCAGCTCCTCATCCATCCCCAGGTGGAGCTCCGTGCATTCCAGCTGGTCATTGACATAGAGAGTTGACACCCCTTTCTTGTGTCCCCTGCCTGTCCTTCCTAAAAAGCCTGTATCCTTCCATTCCTACACTCCAGACATAGGAGCCATCGCACCGCATCTCCATGATGCCAGTGAGATCATAGGCCTGCAAGCAAGTGCGTGTTTCTAATTCCTCTTTATTCCCAATGCTACGTGCATTCGCAGAGAGGCATTTAAGTTGGGCCCCTGATGAAGCTGACTTGCTGGCTGGAATTCCTTTGTGCTGCTCTTGAGGTGCTCTCCTGCTGACCAGTGATCCCTCTCCAGGCTCTGGGCATCTATTGCTGGCACTAGCATCAAACTGGTAGGAGTGGGATGGATAAGTCTGGGCCTTTTTGAAAGAAATGCTGTAAATTACAATGAGCGGTTGGATATAATCTAGACTCTGGTCCCACATTCTGGGAAGCCAAATTATGGTGTTTGCCTGTGCAATGGTAGAACTTGTGGCCCATGAACTGCCTCATATTGCACCAGGTAAGAAAGCTCAATATTTGCATGTCAGAAGTTCAAAGCAGCACACAGGCCTGCAGGAAGCATGCTGCTTGTGTCACTGAATGTCCTGTTTCTCAGACAGGCTATAGGCTCAGTAGGCCAGATATGCTGAATAAGTGTGGTCATTACTCTTCCTGTGGTACTATTAGTAAGAGGAAGAGGTAATTATAATTAGCCTCTTTGAAATCACCTGGGGCTCAGCTGATATGTCAAAAATGTAGATGGTATTAAACACGTAAGTCGTAGCTATATTTTCCCAGCCGGCAGCATGATCCTAGCACCAATACCATATTTAGTATGCTAGGGTCTTTCACTCTGAGAATCTTGAGGAGTATTCAGACTCCCTCCTCGATGCCTATTTCAGGAGCTATGCGCTCCCTGGGTAGACAGTGGAGAAGTGGCTTCCTAATTTAGGTGTTCTGGATCAGGCCCAGTTATCTTACGGATTTACTAAGGAACACTGCCTCTGAATTTACTCACGTGAACAGCATGCCCAAATTCAGTTAGAGACAACTGCAGTAATTGTAGGATCATTAGTAAATGATATACTGACAACGAATATGTGCCCAGTCAAGTAGCTCGTGTTCCAGTAAGATTTGACAGTATGAGAGGGTCAACTAGCTGTAGAGGATCCACACAACCATTCTGGGAGAGACCATTTTTTACCTCTCTGATGTGCCAGTTTCTCCCTTTATCCCATTACTCTTATTCTCTGTGTAAGACTGCCTGACATAGCAAGTGGCTCACTCCAGAATCAAACTATGCTATTTTACAGTACCGTGTACTGTATCTGATGCGGTTCTAACTCTAGACAATAAAGGGAACTGTCAGTCTCTATCAGTGAGGATGTTTCTAATGCTGTTCCACCATTTATTTCAAGAGCAACACGAGCAGAGCCTTTCCCTTGAGAGACTGACAGCCGTTATAATCTCTGCAATACTATAAGCTTTTGCTGACTTTAGGGAACAGAAATCCCAGAGGTACTCCTCAATTTCATCTCAGTGTATGGTGCTCTAAGCCAGCTCATCAAATCGGCATACAGAAGCACTACACCATTGCAGAATAGGCCTGATAATTAACAGCTATTCAGATGAATATTAAGATAAACCACTTTCAATTTGCTTAACTTCTTCCTACCCCGAATCCAGCTGGAGGGAGGCAAGGTGGAGAAGTAGTCTCCTAAACTTGGACTGAGATCACTACCTCTCATCTTGCTGCTGTCAGCTATGTCCTATGTGTCTGTGTCTTATTCAGAAGCCTGGGACTTCAGCATATTTGTGATCTCTGGTGTCACTATGATAGTTGTGACTGCTGCCACCTCCTTCCAAACTTTTCTTGTAAATTTGGATGGCGGAAGGTGGGGTGAGGGAGAGAATCTAAAGGACTGAAAAGGGCTTCCCTATTCGTATTGGAGTAGGGAGAACAGGAAATACTCCTGTTGCATTGGTTTTATACACCAGAAATTTATCCATCATTTTGGTTTGTGACAGAGTTTTGGTCTTCAAGTTGACCTAGCTGTGTTTGGTCTCGTGGTATTAGTATCGATTTGGATGCCCTGAGTACCTTTGCCTAAGCCTAGCTCTCCTGGGGGTTGTTGGACTTGTTTCCCCACGGGGCTGCGGATGAGTTGTACTCAAATGATCAGTGAGAGGAATATCCTGAGCTGAAAATATAAACCCAGAATACCACAAAACCTCACAGATATCAGTGAAATACAGAATACAAAATTTAGTCCAGGTCTCTGCCTTTTCTATTTTGCTAATAATCAAAATTATATAAGATGGGAATGACTTCTATGGTCGATATATCTGGGAAATTATTTTTCCTTTGAGTTTTTTAGACTTCTTATACCTCCCATTGATTTTGATTATTTACTGTTTGACAAGGGGAACGCAGGCAGCCCATGCTGTGCGAAAGATCAGAGGTGCCTTCATTCCTCAAGGCTATTGCCTTCTTTAATTCTTCAGTGTAGGATCAGTGAACTGATTGCATTTTCTTCTATTTGACACTTTATATTTCACATTTCTTCATCAAACTATGGTAACATGCTCTCTTTTAGAGCAGGCTGCTCTGAGAATATAGCCTTTTTGACTTGGCCATTATTATAACGCTTTGGTGACTTGTAACAGCAACTTTCAGCCACTGTCCTGATTAACCATCTTTCAGTTGAGCTGGATGGAGTTGAGTATCTTGTTAATCCACTTTCTGTGCTTTTCTTGTATTGGTGTTACATGTATTTCATATTTAATCATCACATGATGTGACTTGAGGGCAGTTGTTCTTTGATTTTTTTTCTTCAACCAGGATAATCTTACAGGCCTGAAGGGAGATTTTTTTAGCTGCAAACACTGTATGCCAAATCTGGAAGTACAAAACACAGATCAAATATTTGCAAATACAAATAGATGTATAATCTATTTGGGCACGTAGTTATGCGTGTGCATTTTTGAAAAAACAGCTCCTTGGACAGCCATGTTTTACAATGATGGGAAAGAAGCCAAGGGATATGGGTGTTTAGAGTCTTCCTGCTTTCTAAGTGATCCACTTTCTATTAGAAAATAGTTAATGTAAGTATCTAAAATAGAAAAAAACCAGAAGTTAGTTCTGCCAATCTTAAACCTGACTTTAGGTCATGGTTCCAAATATTTTGATCAAATAGGCTTCTCTCTCCTTTCCTCTATTGTAAGATATGCTATACAATATATATTTCCAGTGACTAATGTTTGTGCTGTGAGTCCCTGTAGATGAAAACTTGGGTGATGTTAGATCAAAGTCTCCACTAATTTCATAATTTCTTTATGAAGAAATGTTTGTTTTCAGCCGTAGTTGGCATCAGTCTAAATGAATCAGTAAAATGGGATGATCTCAGCTCATATAAATAATAACAGCCTTCTCCTGTTACAAATGCCTTTCTTCTGCAAAAGCCAGTTGTCCCACATTAATGCATTTCTAATCAAAACCACTAAGCCCCATGTGGTATTTTTTAACACATTTGAGAACCCTGGTTAAGACAGAGTTCTAAATGTACTGGAAACCAAAGTTCATTGTTGTTCAACACTCAAGAGAATGTACAAAGAGTATACCCTTGTATTTCTGTGTTATCCTGCTTATCAGTTTCATAGTACTGAGTCTCATTCTCTTTCCTCCTCCCCTTTCTCTGCTTTTTGTGCAATGGCCTTCATGTTACCATATTACAAGGTTTATCCTCTCTTTCCCTCTTAAACATAATGAACATCAGAAAAGGTCCCTGAGGCATAAACAAAAACCAAGAGGGGAACGTCCCAGAATACCAGGGGATGATGAGGAAGGAAGTCCACAATAGTTCAGACTAACAAAATGCTAGAGCTTAAGATAGAGCCTGCCTACAGAAATGCTGCTTGAAAAGAATTTGTTCACATTTTTGTGGAAAGAAAAAAAAAAAATCTTAAAAGATACTTTTATCTTATAAGATACTTTTGATTCTGTTTATTTTTTAAAACAATGGCATATACTTCCTCTGAGTCATCATTAATTGATTTGCCAAAATCTCATATTGTGGCATGTAAGGTAGAAAACAAACAAGAATTACTAGAGTCATTATTACCTAAAATTTCTCATGCTGTGGAGGCCCTTCAAAATCTAAGTGCATCAAAACCCCCTATGTTTCAGGTTTAACTGAATTTTTACTAGTTTAATGCAGAACTTTTAGCACAAGTTGTGCTGAAATACACAATTAAAATAAAAAAGTTAACATAGTGTTTTCTAAAATTTACTATTTTTAATCACAGAATCGTATAATTAATGCAGGTTGGAAGGTCAGCTAGTCTAACCACCTGCCTAAAGCAGGGCCAACTATGTGAGGTTGCTCAGGACCATGTCAAATTCAGTTTTGCATATCTTCAAGGGTGGAGATTGCATGGCCTCACTGGGTCCTTGTTTCAGTATTTGACCACCCTCTTGTTAAGTAAGTAAGTAAATAAGTAAGCTAATAAAATTTTCTCATGTTGCAACTTGTGTTTCAGGGATGTGGAAGCCTGAGGGTAGACTTTTCAAGTAAAAGCAGCGTCAAAAAACGCTCAGTACCCTGACTTCTTCTTTGTCACTAGGTCTCCTGTGCCCACATTTTCTTTAGTCTTCCTTTTGTTGCTGTTGTACTTAAGGAAACCCTTCCGGTTCTTCCTAACATCCCTCACTAGTTTTAGTTTGACTTTCCTAAATCCATCCCTACGTTCTTGGGCAAGGTCTCTGCTTGGTAGCCTGTTCCCACTCTTACCTTCTATGTGTTTCCCTTCCACATCAGCAGAAGTTCCTTGTTCATTCGTGCTGGCCTTCAGACACACTTCCTCAAATTCTTGCATGTTGGAATGGACTGATCTGGGCTTTGAGGAGGTTTTATGTGACAAAAAAAAAATTCAAGAAGGGGGGAGGGGATGGGGAAATCAATATTTTAATTTCCAGTTCTGGCCTGGTAATTACAAGGTAAGCAAATATATTTCTGTGTATAAGTTAGGAAGGAAAACTGCCCTTGATGGCAAATTTGGCAACAGAAGGAATGAGAGGGAATGGAGAATGGTAATGAAAGGGTTTAATTACAGCATGCACAATTCAGAGCTTGCAAAAAACTGAGATAAAATGATGAATTCTGTCTTGAGGACCTATAGTTCAACTATTCTTCCTAGCATAAATAGGACTTGTGCAGAGTGATTGTCTAGCTGACAAACAGTTCTGTGTTACTTCATTATACTGAACATCTTTTCCTTCAGAACTTTTACATTTTTTTTTTTTTTATCAGAAGATTGTGAGGAAAAATTAATTACTGGCCACGAAACACTGCTTTTTGACAGAACTGTATCCATTTAGGTGGAGGATAGAGCTTACCCTCTTTCTGGGTGTGCATGACTCTTAAATGGTCTAAACCATGCAGGATGGAAAAAGACCTTATTGGAGGCGCACTTAGAAAGAAGTGCCTATCTGAAATTATTGTTCAGCACACCTGGAGTCTCTTTCAACTCATATGAGGCTACTTCCCACAGTGTCAGCACAAAATGGTTATTCCAGAAGGATAACAGAAGCTAGAAATTTAGTTAAAACGTGTTCACACGCAGAAGGAAAACCAAGCATGCCAATGCACTTCCTCTAGTTAACTTAAATTGCCCCTCTGACCCTGCAGTGCTTTTCACTGATGTACTGCTGTAACATTACTTGAATGACATTTTGTCATTTGCTGAACGTTAACCTGCAAAAATGCTATCTTTGCTCCTTCACTTTGAGACAGGATGACATGCACTGCAGCCCCCAGTTGTTGGGGGGTAATTTTATGCTCCTTTCCTGACAGACAGGTTCCAACAGCACCATATGTCAAAAGCTCCCAACCAATTCTAGTCATGTAGCCACACCGTCCAGCTGTCACAGCTATAATTATTGAAACTAAAGCCCAAAGAAGTTCATAGTTTTGGAAATACTCTAGTCTCCTTAGATCTTTACTACTGATGTTATAGCTGATTAGGACCCTGCCAGCCTTCTGTTGGTCTCTTGAAAACTGCTGTAATTCTCATTCATCATGGAAGCTAACCAGCTGCTCCACAGCCATCCCCTCAAATGTGTTGCTTGATGTTATACTTTGCTGTTGTCCTGACCTTGATACTTTAGATGTTCAAACAAAGGCTACTTATTCTGTTAGAGTTGGTACAAAAGGATCCAGTTAACTACATTCTGCACAGAAAAATGAAAACATTTTTAGGTAAGTACCTGGTGTCCCTGTGAAGATTGCTATGAATCTGCACTCATTTCTCGGTCATCCTGCTACATTTTCATGACCATTTCAGGCAGGGGAGTGAGAGGCTGTGACCTCCTGGAATGTTCTCCTGTCGGGCTGATGCTGAGCTTTTGGCAGGAATATCTATCTTGTCTCTTAGCAGAGACAAAAGGGACTCCTGTAATCAGAGTTTTGAGCCTTTACATTCACTTTTGACACTTTTATCCGAGTGTAATGTAGCTTAACATCTTTTGATTCTCTTTGAAACTTTGGTCTGAGTAGAGAGTCCAACTGTCGGCTTGTTCTATGAAAATCTTAAAGCTAAAAATTTTATGATCTTGAGGTGTTTATAAGTTTTAACCTTTTTGACAGCCTTTTCATTCATATCCATTGCAGTGCTAGATATGTGTAGTACATAAAGCAGGACCTTTTTAGATTGCATTTTCACATTGTTTTCTTTTTTGTCTCCAGGAATCAGGCCCTCTTGTACCCATTGCCGTAGCTTCACTGACAGCGTTAGTTATGCTTTTCTGGTTTGTTCATTCACTTAGGAGGCGTTTTTTTTATTCTAAATATATGAAGGCTTTTAAATTTAAATAAAAACCATGTAATTTAGATGGCTTATATTTTGATCAAATAGTGACTTGTAATCTTGTGCATAGACTCCAATATACTGCTCTGAACCTGGATTTCCTAAACTCTTTTGAGATGCTAGGTAAGAAATTGTCAATACATTTAAAGAAGAAATGTTTTATGGATGAGGAGAGATTTTAAAGTGTGAAAAGCCAGAACTGAGTTGGAATTCCTAGACTGGAACAACTGACTAATTTTATGAAGAAGATGAAGAGGGAAATTTGTTAAACATATTCTTTAGCAACTGTCTTTTAGTAATGAAGAAACTATTTCAACAAAAACCAACACCAAAAGAAAGTGGAATTTTATATTGTTGGTGAGAAAGCTCAGAATGACTTTGAATATTGGAAGAAAATCAAGTGTGGTGTCATGCAGATCACTGGCTCCTATTTACAGGCAGCAAGGATGATGTAGATTTAAAAGGCAGACTAGATTTTTCTGAATACACATAAGAAATTATCCCAAACAGAGAACAAACTGTCTCTAATTTATGGTTAATTCATAGTTCTAAGATACCATTTAATGGTCAGATTGGGAAAGAATGATGAGATTTGATCTAGCGGATCCTAAGGTCCTCATTGTTTTCCAAATCTCCAGGTGCAGGATTTTGTACTTTTTTACTAACTAGCTCTTGGTGGAAGCCTGAAGTCAACAACTTCTGGACAATTGATTGCGCCTGGGCCCGCTTTTGGTACTCCTGGTAGTCCTCCTTAAAGTGAGCTGAATTATAGGCGAAATGCAACTGTTCAGTAGGTGTCTGAAGGAGAATAAAAAGAGAGTTATCAGTCAAAGAACTCTACAGCTGGATGGCCAAAGACACGGAAAGAGAGTAAACAAAGAGAAAAACAACTGGAGAAGCAATCAGCGTAAAAGCAGCAGAAGGATGTGTAAAGAGAAACATGACACATGGATTGTATCACAAATAAGAGAGCTGAGTGAGACGTTTGAGCTGCTTATGTCAGCAGTGAAAGACAAGCCTGAGCAAATGATTTAGGACAGCGAGCAAAGAATAAGTGATGGAAAGAATATTTCAAAGCGCTATATAATGTGGGGAACAAGATAGATGAAAGAGTTTTTTAGAAGTTTCCCAGTAAAAATGAAGGAGAGAATACATGTTGGAATTTTGAGACATAGAAAAAAATCATTAACAAACTTGAAAGAAAAAGGTGAAAGCATAGGTGCAGGGCTCTGGCTAGCATGCCACAACACTGAACAAAACACAACCTGTTCAGAACAACAAGGCTTACAAAAACCATCCAGGACTGAGTGAGTAGGGGAAAGTGAAAAGAATACAGATCTGCTTCAGAAAATAGTAAGAAAGAAATGCTTACAGAATGTATGAGGAAGATACAACAGATATTTTCATGTGATATTCTTAATAAGACAGAAATTGATGTAGATACAATATAGCTGAACCTACTAAAATCTTTCATATTCTTGAAAATAGCTTTTTCAAGCTACCTGGCAGAAATGGCATATTTTGGGAGCTTATGGCCACCAAAAACCTTAGTTAAACTAACAGAAAACATTTACAGAAAGTTATAAATTGCAATTAGAGAAGAAGCCAATAGAAAGGATTTCCATGATCACTGGAGTGGGACAAGCCAGGCTGCTGTTACTGCCTTTGTTCAGTTTAGGACTGGTTTTGAATTAAAAGATTAAGGGAGAGAGGGTAAGAATCATATTGTGTGAGAAAATAGTGAAAAAACATAGCTTGTCAGAGGGTATCATCTTACAGCTTCATTAAAGAAGCTTCAGAGGTTCCTCAGAGAAACTAAGACCAATAAGCAGAAATTCAGACTGAGGGTCAGCATACAGAGATAAGGAATGAAGTCTGAGACAACTTAAAAGGGACTGTTGAAAGACAGTTTGAGGAATTTCAGGTAGGTGTTCTTTTCCTTTTGCCTCGTGTTTGATAATAGTTCTGTTTCTTCTTACCAAACTGAGTCTCTTGTGTCAGTAAAATTATCTTCAATATAAACTTTTAAAAAAGAGAATGTGTGGGAAATAGCACCCTGGAAAGCTGTTTGTGGAGCTTTCATACTTAATCTAATGGATCTAAGTATTAAGCAATCTGGAGAGGCCAACTTAGTTGAGAGCACCCATACAACTGATGGCTAAGATACCACTACTAATTCATAACAAGTTTGAATGTTCTCAGTGATGTAGATGTCAAGTCCTTTTCCCTCTTGTTATATCTAACAAATAATTGGGAAATTTCCTAAACCCCTTAGATTTATGTAAATGATAGTCAAGTGCCCACTTTGCATCTACCGTGTGTAATCGGGGAGACGGTGGGGTTTTAATGTTTTGATTTAAATAAAAGTTGGAAACAATTGTAAAAAGGGCTTTGGTTGATTATATGTAACTTTCTTATCCTTCTGGAAATCATAGTTGGAGATCATGTAGAACATGCTTAATTCTCTATTGTTACATAGTATTACCAAAACAAATGCAAGCTTAATAGAGCAATACTATACGTTGCAGCAGGATTGCTGCAAAAAGATTCAAACAGGGAGCTCACTGGCTTAGTAAGTACTATGTTGAGTTGGATATGGAATCTTTACTTGCATGCAAGAAAAAAATGAAAGTGATTTCTCTGATTTATTGATTTATTGTACTTATGCTAACTGAGGCAAAGAAAGTACCCAGCTCTCCTAGGAAGTGATAGGATTATGTTTGTTTAACAAAGATTTTGGGGTTTAATTATTTTTAATACTTAAAAAAAAAAAATCTGTCATATGAAAATTTTTGATTTTCACTTTTAGACTGTTGAGTTGGCATATAAAGAAAACTTTGTTCTTACAAGATACTTTGGAAATTATTCAAAGACAACAATACTTTTATAAACTTTTTGTAAAGTTTTAAAAGAATGTAGCAGTAGCCATGTAATTACCATAGTGGATTGACACCCATCTGCTTTGTTAGGAAGAATTGTTACTTAAGGTAATTATGAAATTGGACTAAATGTTGATATAGTTGCAGTTTGTATTTTTTTAAATAGTAGCATGTAATAGGGGGGAAAAAAACCCAAACCCAAGAGTCAAGAAAATAATAGTTGTTCATAAGATTTTTTTTTTTTTTTTTTTTTTTAAACTGACAGTGTGGTACAGAAGTCTGCTAGGCAGAAGCATGCCAAACTCATTTTTATCATTATTGCTGTAATTATTGTATATTACAATAATGTACTTTAAATTTATGTTCTTGAGCCATCATTGGTATATAAGACTATATGTGTAGCTATACATACCTAATTATTTGTAGAAGGTATTAGTATTGTAAATACAGCTTATCTTTGTTATGAGAGTGGCATTAATAACAGAATTTCATAAATGCCAACATATAGTACAATAATTTCAAGACTCTCTGAAAATATGGTGTATTGTAGCTAAAGATGTTCACAAATGCATGTTGTGTGTGTGGATGGGGAGGGGGAGGAGGGCTGTTTTGTGCTTAGAATGCTTTCTGATGCATAAATATTAGCATTAAATAATTTTGAATACCTTGTTTCCTAAAAAGATTAGTAGCTCTTCTCTATGTGATAAATTGTGCAAGAGTTATTGTTCACACCAGTCTTCATACTGTATTATTCTGTGTAGCTTTAAATAACCAAGTCCAAATTATGCTCAGCAAGCTGCTGGAAAAGCTTGGAGGAATCTCAGAGCTGAAGGGCTAGTTTGTGCCCTGACTTACATCCTGTGCAAATGCACTGACTTCATGCTGGCTGTAAAGGATATAAGGTGGTAAAGGATTTAATCTGTAGCTTTTTTTTTTTTTTTCCCCCGCTTAGCTTGATTCTATATTTTCCTATTTTTTATTTACTTATGGCTCCATCCTAATGCAGAGGAACATTGTGCCTATGTATTGCTAGTTTGTAGAGAGCAGCATTTCAGCCTCTTTTACTTGGCATCTCGAATTTTACATGAAGCTCTTATTTAAAAAAAAAAAAAAATTAAATAATTGTTTACCAAAACTCCAACTTGTTTTGGTTCATGTTTGGAATCACAAACTTTGCACTTATAAAGTTTGCACAATAATGTATATCCTTTGTGTAAAATATACTTGTTATCTTGGCCATATATTTGTTTCCTTAAATTGGTAAGTACATGCCAGTTCTTTTTTTGTGCTTCTAGATTGTCTCATCTCAATGAGACTTGTTGCAGGTCATGTTGCTCTGATTTCAGAAGAGATCCCACTTGCTATTCTGCATGTAAAATTATAGGCATTTGGGAGACAGGCTGCACAAACATGGCTTCACTAAATTTGGTTTGAATCACCAAAAATCCAGCCCCAGCTAATGCAATATGAAGTATCAGTGTATCACTTTGCGTGATTTTATTTTTCTTCCTCTCTTCTAATTGTCTAGGAGTAACTTCTTATGCTAGAAAACAGAGAGACTGAAATAAGGGTTCTTTGGAAATATCAGAGTCATCTTGCTATACTTAGGTATTTTCATCTGATTTTGTTCCCTGATAACTTCTGCAGCAAGAAAACGTCAACTTCTGGGTATTGTTAAGTGATTGACAGAAAGTGACAAAAGCAAAGACATTCAGGCATAGACCTAGTATTAATTCAAGCTGTGCAAATAATTTAACACACCAAGTGAAAGAGGTGAACTGAGCAGTTTCCACTGAGTTTAAGAACAAGGTGAAGAATTCCACTTTCTTAATGACTTTAGGAAAAAAAAGTATTTTGTAAGACTATCCATCTTACCGTAATTAGACCTAAGTCTGCTTAATAAGGAGAGTGTAAGGCCAGATACTGCATTTGCCTTTTTTGCTGTCCCACCATAAACTTCGTGTATCTTTACTAATCAGGTAGTCCCACTGAAATAGGTGGGACTATTGTTTTAGCACATAGTGGTTCATCATGTGGGAGAGGACTTTGTGAATAGGTCCTCCTGAATTACTCTTTTATTAGCCTGCTTTCTGTACTGCCATATGTTGACAATCCACCTCGCCATTGATTAATACAAGGGAAATACTAATAATTTCAATGGGAAAAAGCAAACACCATATAATGTGTAATTGCTGTCTAGTCCACAGGTCCTCCCATTGTTATTTTCAAGTGAGGAGGATGCTCACCCCTACTCAGTGGCTAAGCTAGAAAAAAAAGTTAGCTGATTGGATAGTAGAAGTGAGTGAACCAAGTTATGCTACTGTTCAATGCTTGCTGCAGTTTGTTTTCATAACTGTTTAGTTTGGCAGTAATTGAATTGGAGAAGCTGGTTTAGAGTGGCAAGAATCAGAAAGTAAATGCCATTTTTTTTGTGATTAATGAGTTCAGAAATAACTGGCATTGAAAACCTTGTTGGCTTTAACCATTCCCTTCCATCAGGGTTATTGTGTAAGTCTAGTTTGGCTCTTCTGCCATTTTGTGTTTTCTGGGCATTCAGTCACAAGTCTGAATATCAGAGATTTTGGCAAAATTATAACCATTTGAAATGTTCACTGAACCTGCAAATACAATGAATAAAATTACTAGTAGATACCATAGACTAATGAGAAAAATTAACGTGGGTCAAACAGCTATGCTTAACCTCTGCAACTTGCCCAAGACAGTTTTTCACTAAGTGATTGAAAACAATTGTAATCTCCACTTGAAATCTGATTCAGACTATAATGTGGAAAAATGCTTCAAAAAGGACAGTAACCCTTGTCAGTCACATTATAGAAAAGTACTTAGTGAAAACACGAGCTTTGTGCTTTCGGATCAGGGCCTCTTTTCATCACTGTAGTAGAATTCCTAATGGACTTCTAGAGAAAAGGAAAAGACTGTCTTCATATCCTTTATCTCCACCAAAGCTGTGAAGTTTGCCTCCTAGGATCCCTCCTTAAGTGGCCATTAGAAGTTTTTGCATAACCTTGCCACATCACCTACCGTAGCTGTTCTCTCATGGCATTTACTCCTCCAGAAGAAGTTTTCTGCCTTCTCAAGAAGTTAGAGAAGAGGGTGTCAGTGAGAACTCTCACTGAGACTTTCTCCAAGTACAAGAATAAGCTTTGTGTAGGGAAGCCATCGTAAAAGGAAGGAGGGCTGAAAACTTCAATTTGCCCCAGTTCCGACCCACCATTAATAAGTGCCATGGTTTTCTGTTTCCTTATAGAAAGTTTTGGAAATTTACTCCTGTGCAAGCATAGTTTTTTGAAAGATCCTTTAAGGAAGCTATTAACTCTCCTGGCATATGGAGAATTTATAATTTCTGCAAGTGTTATATAGGAGAGACCCTCTCATGTGAGCTTATGATGCATTTAACTTGTGTTATGAAATCTGCCTCTATATCTGGCAATAATTTCAAAATTTCCTAAGGTCTCTGTTTAAACTATAAGAGAACTCCCAAGCACAAACTGTTGCTGAAGGGGAGCTAAAGTTATGGTATGTTATGCTTAGGTAAGAGATATTAACTGAATATTTTAATTGTTTAGGCAGACCAGACGTAAAGCAATGATATGTACATTTTCAAAAGTAGTCTCAGCATTTACTTTTGTATTATGTACTGATGCTCTGTCACTCCCTTTCTTCCCTGTCTCCCAAAGACATTGTCTAATGTCTTTCTAAAATGCATTTCATCTCATGCAGATAACTGACGCTGATTCTGCTGGCCAAAATTTGTAACTATTACATTTATTTTTTTACTATTGCCAACTGCATGAGGAACTGTGGCTCTTCTCCCTCCACCACCTCCCTTCCCCCTAAGAAGCTCCCCTTTCTTAAGAAAAAGAATCTATTTCTTATGATGGTTTTCACAAAGGATTGTAATCCTCCCAGTTGACCATCTCACCTCTGACCAACTATCCCACTTGCACCTCTTTGAAAATAGGTGGTTATGAAGCGTTTTGCTCTTTTCCCTTTGGAGTATGAAAAGAATATCCTGTATGTGGGGGTTATGTATGATTCTTATACAAGTAGAAGTGTAACATTGATGGCTGGTGAAAATAAGGAAAGCTTTTTCTAGTGCTAATACACATGTATCTTAATCACAACAACACTACAACAATGTAGTTTCTTTGCAAGATAATATATGTTGTTAGAGTTTGTTTTGCTGGAACTTAACAACTATCAGCTGGAATAAGTTCACATACCTGATGTTACAGGCTTCAACAGGTAGTTTGGTGGTCACTAATCTGACTTACAGAAAGCTTTGGCTGCTCACGCTCTTGTTTCCAGCACTGGTTAACTGTTCTACAGGTCTATAGCAAGTTCTACTAAGACATGAGGATAAATGAGTGTTTTTCCCCTAAAAATCCAATGCATCTCGGATATTAGGGCATTGTTGTTGAAGACTGTTGACTCTGCTGCCCTCTAAAGAAGCTTTGTTTTAATTTGTCTGAATTAATTAAATACTAAAAGAAGTTCAAATAGTGGGTTTTCTGTCAGGAAGCACAGCCACTGATGTAGGCCTGCTACTGCAGCTGGCAGGGGCTTGAACTATTTCTGTAAAAGTTTTTATCTGTTCTATAAGTTTATATAAATTTCCTTTCAAACTTGGAGCTTGTATGCCAAGCTTTAAAATGAGAAAGTGAATTTTTATAGTCCTGTTATAATAGAAACGTTGACCTTAATTATTGTCACATGAATGACTTAAATAATATAGGAAAAATTAAGTAAATAATGAAATTATAAAATTATATTTTATTCTGTTAAGTCCTTAGAAAAACAGCATTATAACTTAAAAAACCGCAGCAAGTAAAAATGTTTACAGTTAGTTATGTTGATTCTTTGCCACCTCCCTTTCTCCTCCTTTAAAAAAACCAACCCACAAAACATTGTTTTAGGCGAAAGCTGTTTCTATCATACTATTTTTTTTTCCAAGACAAACACTCAGTGCCTAGACTTTTAAACAAGTGCTTTATCCTTGAAAATTAAAATAAAATATTCTCATGTAATCAGTAAATTTTGTTATGAAACTTTACAGCAGCTATATTAAATGATAAGAATAACTACTATTTTGAAATTCTGAACATCTTATAATTAGACCAGCCTTTAAGAAATATTCAGAGTTAAGGCACATTAGAATGTATTCCACAACATGGAGACAGCCCTGACAAAGAAACATTATTCTTAGATTTACAATTAATTACCCTTATGTCTATACCTTGCATTCAATTTGCATATCTTAAAAGTGCTGTAAATTTCATAGCACTCCCTTGTTATTTAAGATCATTCCGCTTTAGTAAAAGTTTCTACAGTGATAACTTTCTCTTGATTATGTAGTTGTGAGGTCAATAAATCTGGCTTTACTTTGCTCTACAATGTTATAATTTTTCTTTTTTTGTGTGTTTTTCATTATTTTGCTCCTTGTTCCTCCTGCCCTCTCATTTATAATCCCCCGAAGAACCAGTAGATAGAGAAGTCTGGCTAGAAGACGAAGTGAGTGGTCAGATTCTCAGATGTTATCTTTTTCCCAGAACGCACTGGTACTGGGTGTCTGACATGTTCTATACATCTTTCTAGTGTCAACCTCATTAAACAAATACAACTTGATGTATAGCTCTCAAGAAATGAAATTTCATGCAATGAATTTGTTCTGTTCCAGCTTGTGTTCTTCCTTTTTCTCCCTCTTTCTTTTCTACTTCAGGAGTAATTTTGTACATTCTTGATTTCTAGCATAATTTCACATGGTGACTATTTACAATTTTGTACCCTGAAATTTATCAGTGTTTCTCTGGTATTTAAAGAAATATCCATGTTTTTAGCTCACAACTTGATGTTTCTTACTTTATAAACAAGGAGTCATTACCGCTGGTTAAGATGTGATACACCATTCAGAATGTGGTTCACTATGTTTGCTTTGGTCAGATACCTATGTGGATTTTCTCTCTATATTAGATGTCTCTCTTGCAACATGCTTGTAAATTTCACAGTCTTCTATGGATAATTATATATAAATGCTAGAACTGTGTTTTATGGTCTAATTCAAGGTTAACACAATATCCAGTAAGCCAGAAGGACACTGAACACTTTACCAGAATAGTAAATATTACTCTCATCCTTTTTTTTTCCCCCTGTTTTTTCCCTTCAGCTTAAAAGAATTTTAAAAAGAAATATATTTTCAAACTAAAATAAACCTTCTTTAATGAGACTATACATTATTTACAGAAAAATGCCACTAAACTCAATTAGTACTGGTCTCACCACTGGGTAGTTGTTGAATTTTTTTTTAAATGTAGTTCATTGAAGTAATTTACTGAATCTGGGGCAATATTCTATTTTTAATCAATTTTAAAAGTATAATGTATGAGAAAACAGTAACGCACTGTATAGATTTTTGTAGATGCACTGCTGTAAAAAATACACAGAGAAATGCATGAAGTTTATGCCCGTCTTCTTTCTTTTACTAAGAAAAATTCTTTGAATGTTATTTTAAACAGGTAATTCCTTATTACTGCCCCTCTGCGTTATTAATTGGTAGCTTTTTAGAGCTATTTTAATAGTTGTGATTGCAGTCTTTTTCATTTAATATTTTACTATATAACACTATTATTTAAAACTAGTTTGCTGGATAACAGCAGCCATCCAAAACACTGTCTGTTGCTCAGAAACAGAACTAATACAATAATGGAAAGCACAGCTATTGTATTAAAGTAATGACTAACAATACTTCATATATTAAACAGAAACTCAGATCATGGTACTTTTAAATGCTTTCTTATTGAGCGATCCAGTCATTGTGAACTTTAAAGCTGAATATATATGTTTTTAAAATGAAAGACTATGTTTTTTTCCCTTGGGACATGATGTTGAAGTTATGGGAAAGAACAGGGTGCAAGATTTAACAAATGTATTCATCTCTGCTTCTGAATTTCTCTCAGGCCTTTTAATATATAAGCAGTTTTGAAGATCTAAAGTAACTACATTTACCCTGATTTTTATGGACCTGATACAAGCAAGTGCTGAATATGGCACTATTCTATTTATAATATAACATTTCTATTTAAAATTATTTTTAAAGACCTTCCCAAAATTCCAATAACACTATTTCAAGGAATATAAGACGGTAGTGGAGATTAGCTAGCCCTAGAATACCTTGGCAAAAGTGTTCAAGTAGCAAGAGTTTTTCTAGTCTTATGTCCTATATACATCTGTTAAATTACTCAGAGATCTCATTAAATAAAGCTAATGTACTTGTAAAACAGTAGGGAGAGACAGTATATCATTGTAACTGTTAGAAAGAGCCATTCTGGCAAGGAGGGAGCCAAGAAGGCTAGGTGTATGCTGGTCAGTGTAGATGTTTCTAGGCCATAAATCTTGGCCCTTTCCTGCCTAGTTATTGTGTATTTCTTTAGGTGAGAGATTGATTGTAGCAATGGAAGATGAATTTGCCCATAGACCCTTTCTTTTTTTTTCTTTATACTCCTGATGCCTCGCCAAGGTGATAATGCTTTTTTTCCTGCAATCATTTGTTTCAGATTAAAAGCATGAAACTGCATGGAGAAACACAAGAAAGCTTGTCTCTGCAGTCAGGCAAAGATGAGGGGATGAAGATGTATAACTGTCCCAGGTGGGAGAAGAGTACAGTTTGCCCCCGCAGGATTTGTAACAGGTTTGTCTGAAGGAGAATGAAATAGGGTAAAATTTGAGAAAGAACCCCAGTGTTTCTTTATTGTGCATTTTTTTTAGCATGGTATTTTAATTTTTTAAGTATTGCTGAGTTGTGCAAGAGTGCTGCTAAAATATTCCTTACCTGTCTATTTACTGCTGAGCAAATCGCATAAGTGCACCCCTCTGTGTTTCCTGTCGTCCCCCTCGCCTGCCTACCCTGCCATTTATACTACATACTGAACATGGAGGGGAATACTTTTCATGAATATATATAGATCCTGAATTTATAAGCATCAATATAGTCACGAATGTTGTACAACATGTCAGGATATCATAAAAAGCAGGCAGTTCTATATAAAATACTAGCTTAATCTTGGAGATTTTAAAGCCTCATTAAAATGTGGATAAAGTCCATATATGGAATGGCAGCATTCAAAAGGTTGAAGTTGTATATCTGTGGTGCAGAAATTTTAACCATTACCTTTGAATGTCAGCCGACTCATTTGATCACAGATGATATTAACATGTAACAAGTTAAGACGATGAGATGCATCACATATGTCCTACAACCCAATAGGATTTGTTGTTTAAGATTTGGGGAGTGTGATGAATAACCTTGGCCCTTAATTTGTGCAATCTCAGATTCTAAAGTAGAGATGATGATATGAGCATCTCACAGCAATCAAATTTCACATCACAGGACTTCCAGGCAAACTTCTGCTAAGAAAAGATCTCACTGCTTAATTGGGCAGAAAGATCGGAGGGTGCAGTAGCCTTTCCCCATGCTGAAGGGGGTTACAAGAAAGTGCAGTTGTGGCTGGGAGGGGAACCTGGTTAGAACAGAATAGGCACTTTTTAAAAACAAGAGGATATGTCTGTAGCTGTTAGCAACTTTAACACTGAAAATTGCAAATATTCAGGTTCTTGCATGTTTATGTAATATAGCTGTTCTAGCTTTGCAGGTAGTTTCTTTCTGCTAAAAGGTAGTATTTGATCCTGTTCACATTGCTGTTTGCCAGATTTGCGACAACTTGATAGTGCGATGTACACATTTGCTTGGCAAAGTTATCTGGTAGTAACAAATATGAGGATTATGAGTGTTTTTTCATGGAGAAACTTTGAAAGTCAAGCAAATACTTTTATCTTGACCTTTCTGCAACACTGCCCCATATTCGCTAGTTGTCAGCACATGTTTGTCTGGAGTCATTCGTCACTGCCATCCGTCACTCCTCTGCCATTCCCATCAGTCCCATTATCTGGGATCAGGAGAGAGCTGAGGATGTAGCCTGAAGGATCATTAAACCTCAGCTTCCAGGTACTGCAGGTAGTCCAGGTGGTCTGTTGTTATTTATAATAAAGAAACAACACAGCAGAACTGCCTGGCAGTGGCCCATGAGGCCTAGAGAAAGGACAGGCTGAGGGATGTCATCACTGAAGGACAGCTAAAAGTGGACTTTCTTTCTCCCACACACTGTAAGCAGAGAGGATTTATTGAACATCTGTTCAGTACATGGCTGGGAAGATTGATTAATTTAATTGCTCACACTTCGCTTAAGTAACATTTGAATACTTAATGTCAGGTTTGAAGGATATTACAACATTTACTCGCACACCTTTTTAAAGAGGCAGAGTTTCTCATTGCTTTTTGTGTCTTTCAAGGAATTTGAAATGCATCCTAAAATCTAGTTTCCCCAAAGGTCTTGGAAAATCAGAGCAAGTGGGAAAAGCTCCTTCCTCTCACAAAGGCAACTAGTTATTTTTTGTGTTTTGCTCATTGTGGTAAATTATTAATGTAATGAGGTTGGCTCATCCTCACTGAATGGTGGCAATTTTCCTTCTGGTATCCAGGATAGAGACAGTTCAGCATATTATGTGTTTCTGTACCCTTTAATGTAATATAATGGTCATATTGAAGGAGCAGATGAGTTAAAGCCACAATAATTTATTGCGTGTTCTATTCAGAGAGGGTATTTGGGAAGAAATTCCCGAGATCTTCTTGAAGAACCCCACCCATGTACTAAAGGAGAAACATTAAGCAACAGAACATTTAGTGTTGCTTATTTCTATACATTTTGTATACATCTGATAGTTTCTCAGCTGCATACCTCTCAAAAGTTTATCACTAGTCTGACCAAATATGATGAAATCCCACTGAAAGTATTAATGGGCACTTAGAGTATCTGGCACAAACCCCTAAATCTTTACCAAATATACCACAGTTAACCTTATTTTTAGAACAGCGAATGTTGATATTATTGCCTGTATGTCTGGTAGCAATGTCTGTGACTACTAGCAAATGCTTATTGTTTAAAGATAAAGGTGAAGCTCCTTGTTTTGCTGCAGAGTAGAACTGGCTTTGCATTTGTCACCATCAGACGTTAAACTGAGAAAAAGCAGGCTGATAGATAGTGGTTCATGTGCAAAGACTGATTCTGTATGATTTTTTTTCCATCCTAAAAGTGATTTTTTTTTTCCCATCCTCTATGCTCTAGTAAAGATGTTCTTTGATCTCTCTGTACAGCAGTTCATTTTAAGTCTGATATACAGTCAGATATTCTATTAGATACAAGATCTTTAAATATTTGTCTTACTTTGTGTGTAATTTGCTTTGGAACTGTTAGTCCAATAAATAGTAAATGATACTGACTTACACAGCCATGTATTTTTATTGTCAAAGATACCATATATAATGTTCTCACAACAATGCTTAACTCTGAGAGGGCAGGGATTTAACACTGCTACATGACTAATTTACTACCTTCAAACATAAAAAGGAAAGCTTGGAGAGAAAGGCCTCATATGAAGCTGCATAAAACAGAGCAATAGTATCATGTAGTGGTACTTAATAATGGCACTGGCATTTTGTTAGCATTTGTACAAGAAAAGAATTGTTCTTAGAGAAGGATAATCTACAGTCAAATCTGATTGAAGTCAAAAGAAACATTGGCTGATTTCTTTGAAAGATGCCCGTCTGTCCCTGAATTTGACTGTACAAAATACATCCTGCAACAACGAGTCAGATTGTCAAGGCCAGAACCAGGTGCCTATGTTACTTGTATCCTTCTACATCAGTCATACTGTAGGGAGCAGACAATTAATTCTGGAGCAAAATTGAAAGTCAGAGGCAGAGTGTGAAAGAACAGAATGACAATAATAAAGTGCCCCTGCCTCACATTAATCTCCCTCACTTCAGGGCTGTCAGAGGCGGCCTGGCGGTGACTAATGCCAAGCTTTGCATACAGTGGTCACAGACATGAGCAGCATGCTCCCTTTACAGCATCCGCGATTCGCTTTGTTGAGTTTTTGACTCCTGTGGAATCATTGAAAAAACATAGCCGCTGGTCATAGGTAGCAGGACGAAGTTCCTTCATCATACACCTATTGATCGATGGGCAGTATTCCCGGGCTTGGCTTTAAAAAAGAAAAAAAAAAAAAAAAGAAAGAGAGAGAGAGAAAAAAAGGATTCTTGACAAATGCAGGGAGATTAAACTAACTTTTTGAACAGATGAGCTCAGCAAATAAGGGTTAATAAGTTTCGCTTTGAGGAAGTGCATATCATGTGCAAGTCCAAGCATCAAGACAAAATGATCTTGCACCTCTATAGACACACTAATCCATTAACATTGCAAAAGACTTTGATGCACATTTGGGAATTGTATTCCATTGATTTTATTGTCATCTTTTTGCACAAATAGTAAATAGGCTAACATTTAAGGAACAGTGTAATTATTCCCGAAAAGCAAGACATCAATGTAAAGTTTATTGTTGTAGACCAGACATTTTGACAGGAATACTGTAATATCCCAGAGGTGTCACTGGGTTACTGAAAAGGTTAAAAATTGGTGCATTGTGTCGGAGAAGAAAGGCAGTAACAACAAACAGCATTCAAAAAATCACAGGCACTTCTGTAGGAAAGTGGAAATGTGTCATGTAACAACATACAGCTTCTGTAAGTGGATTGCTGCACTGAGGAAGAAAGTGAAACATACCTAATGAAAATGCTTCCTCCACTGTCAGTGTTTCAAGGTGCTCTCTCATTATTTAGATTGCAAAAATAACTTTCCTCTCAGGTTCCTCCTTTTACTGAATGTGAGCCCCACACATGCTGATGCGTTGTGGAGTTTGATAGGGCTGTGCCTGAAAATTTCATTTATCTTTTCTAATAATTGTGAAAGAAAATTCCCCCACGAGACTTTACTTGCTAGACTATGCTGGTTTTTTTCCTTACCAGCCATGTGTATATGTACTAAATCAGGAGGACAATAGTATTTTTTTATAGAGTGTTATTTGACAAGGAGAAAAGTACTTGCAGTCTTGTGTTATAGTTGACCAGCAGAGAAGAATTCATTAGAATCTGAATGAGAAAAGGGAAGGCATATACGGCGATTTATTGTATGTAACCAAGAACAACATGTTTTATATTTAAGAATATTGTCATTTAGCATTCTAGAGGACTAGGAAGGAAGCACATAGGTCCTCTTGTATACTGAATATAGTATGTTATTCGATCAGGAATTGAAACATATTACAGTGACGTTTTGAGCCGTGTACACTGTCAAGAACTGTAGGGTTTTTTCTAAGCAAATTTATTTCCATTAACAACTCCCAAATCCCAGTTTTGACTTAAAACATTTCACAGCATTTCTGATAGTTTTTTCAAGCTACTCAATTGGATATGTAATTGTCTTTTCTTCAAGAAACTAATAGGAAGTATAAAAAATCTCCATCGTGAGCCATCAGTATCGTTTGAATCTGGCAACCTAAGCACGTATCTTTGGTGCTTGTTTGAGTTAAAGGAGGAAGCGTGCTATCTGGCAGCAGTGACTTTTATCCTTCACTTGGATTAGCCATTTCATGTGTTGCAAAACATATTTTACAAGCATTGTACAAAAGCATAAGATGAAATATGCATATGGTGTGTGCCAGACATTTCCAAGGATATTGATATGAATACATTTAACAATATGTCAGTCACTCACCTTGGGGCTCCATTTTAAATGTCATTCTAAATTCTAGGTTATTTAAACTGAAAACAGTGTATGGTAGTGGTGGCGTTTTGGAAGGCTGGTGAAAGGACATAGAAAGAAGCCACCTTGATTTGTGCATTATCTGCGAAGTCACTCTCTAGAGGTGGTTATTCAAGTTCCTACTGGCAGAAAGAAGGAAAGCTTCAGTTTTACACACATAATGCCACTACTTTCTCACCTAGCAAGTTTAGACCTAACTTTTTCAATCAGTTCGTGGGTATCCTGTAATCTGGTTCCATAACCATCAATGAGAACAAGCAATGAAATCCCAAGACTGATGTCAACTGCAGACCCAGCAGAGCTGCCACTAAAAAGTGGTGAATATGGCATTCCCTACATTATATCCAATGTCTTCGGAGTTTTTCAAATGAGGTGGAGATCTGTTTTTCAGATCTATGTAAAGTGTGTATGTAGTATGGTAGTTCTACTAGTTCTGGGAATAGCCACAGTTAGGGAGCTGTCAACAGAAACAACATTGTTCAAAAGTTTTGAATAATAATTGGTGTGTGAATCCTGCATCCTCAGCTGACCTAGATGTGGTGGATCTAATTATGTCAATGCTGCATACTTTTAAATGCTTCTTTTTCTTTGTTGCCAATACATTTATTCTATTTCTTTTTAATTGACTGAAAAAAATACAAGTTCCCTATCTTTTTCTTCTTTATGTTTCATAGGGATGTAAGATATCTGGCTTTCTTGCTCTTCTAACATAAGAAAAAGCTGCACCTAGAAATTCTGGGTTTTGTTTTACAGAAACCATGAACAACTTATGTATAAATGAAAAAAACAGCACTTCAGTTATTCAAGAAAACCAGCTTTGCTATACAGAAGAAAACAAATGAATCTTGCTTTTTGCATGCTTATAGAATAGATGAGTTCTGCTGACCTCAAATCACTCTCAGTTTAGGAGGCTATGAGGGCAGAAAACTCTTCCCAAACTTCCCACTGAAGGTGTATCATCTTGCAGCATACGTAGCTATTTTGGCTACTGATGGGGACATACTGCTGATTCCTTATCCATAAAATCTGGAGAGAATTCAGGGCACACAGACTGGTTTCCCTTCAGCCAAGATGAAAAAGCCTGAATTCCATCCTCCAGATTGGAAGATTAAGAGGTGCTTAGCTGTCCAGATTGCATTCCCACTTCTATGCACAAAATTGGGCCTTACTATATTTATGTATCATTCTGAAACAGGGAGAAATTAATGCGATTTCTAAAATATTGTCCATTTAGGATACATATAAACAGAAGTTCTATAAAATTTTGGAAAGTAAATTTGCAAATAAGTATGGTTTTGCAGTAGAACATGTTAAAGTTCATAAAAGAAATTCAGGAAAAGTTGTATTCCTTCAGTAAGTATTCTTACTTTACCATATATTACCATGCTATGTCCAACTCATAAGGGCACTGTTCTGGTATGACCCGTAAAAAGGCAGGAGCCCTTTTCCATGATGGGGATTGTTCCCTGTATTTGTGACATGGGCAATGCCAGTTGCGTAAAGTGGTATCTTCTCACAGTGTCCTGTTCACTGTTAAATTATGTTTCTGTATTTTTTTTTCTTGGTAAATGTAGTAAGCCCCTAAACATGTAGCCAGCTTTTGAAGGAAAGGCAAAGCTTCCCCTTAGATGTGATTAATATGTTATTATTGCTTATGGTACAAATAAGGGGGATGCCACATGTTCTTATTAGAAACAAGTAGTCTTTCTCTTAAGTCTGTTTCAACGACTTGTTAGCAGTGTTCTCCTTAAGCCCTTCAGTGTGGTTTATAGGCAGCAATGACCACCAATATACATTTGTATTGGACTTTTCTCTGATAAGAAAGTAATGAAGAATACAGGAAAAAAAAAATCTAAATTACTAAATATTTATTAAATAGGATGTCAGATCTTAGGATAATTCAGGTGGGAAGGGACCTCAGGAGGTCATCTAGGCCAATCTCCAGCTCAAGCTGTTACTTCAGTATTTATGACTGGCCTTATTTAAGCACTCCTGGGACTCATCTAAAATTCTGAATCTGGTTCTAACTCTACATTCATTGAAGCTATGGAGGTTTACCACTGAGAGCAGGATTCAGTTTAGTGGTAAGCACTTCTTAAATGTTTGTCTTCAATCTGCCTTTGAAGGTTGCATTCAATATATTCTCCCTGTAACATTAGGAGACTTTTTCTTGGGTATGGATACAGCAAAGACAGACTTGTCTTTTCACTCAGCTTTAGAAGCTTTAGTTATATTTGACAACATTTTATACTGAGCTTGGCTCATTCTCTCACAAGGAGAAAGTATGCAAACTGTACATAGAAGTGGGCAGAAAATTCTGGCTACATTTGTTTGCTATAGCAAAAGCCACTTCACTGAAAGGCAAGACATATACTTGTTTTGTTGAAACTTGAACAGGAAAATATGTCTAGCACCCAGTATGGAATTTGGGATCAAAATGAAAAGGAAAATGAACAACTAACTGCAGTTTGAGGCCCAGAGCATTGGTATGGATATTGCCTATTTGGATTTATCATCTTGTTTTGTTGTTCACTCCCACAATGTCTTCCTCAGCCCCACAAATTCAGCTTTCTCCAGGTGAAGTATTTTTGAAATTTCAAATGTTTTGTGGCATGGAAAGAAAAAAAATTCATATCCACCTCTACCACGTCTAGTTAGGAAACGTCATCCTATGTGGGGTGAAATCATGCTTCCAGTGAAGCAGAATGTAGCCATGCTTATTTGATGACCCCATATCATCCCTGGAATATAGCAGAGGAGACTACTTAGAACATCATGTGATACTATTGGGTGAATTTCATAGTCCAGGCCCTGCACTGACACATTTCCATCCATCCCCTGCAATGCATACAGCAGGAGTATTCCATCTGCTTCTAATGAGGCATAGCGGGGGAGGAAATCTTATATATAAACAGCTCCCACATCACTTATAGTTTTATTGAAGAACATCTTTGCAATGGTATTTGTTTGTGACAAAGATTTTTAGCTATTTGTTTATTATAATATCCACGGATGTTGAACAGAACAGATTAGCCAGTTCCTAAACCTGGCAAGCTCCTTGGCTGAAATTTTCCTGTACTTTGAGAGCCAGTTCCAGACACAAATTCTTGTTGCAAGGGTCTTGCCTATATTCTCCAAAGTATAGGTGATAATTTTGTATGTACCTATTCTATTATAGGGGTGATTCAATTTTAGCTAGATTTAACTCTAAACGAAGAGCAAACTGTTTTTTGTTTAATTCCAGTTGTAAACAAGTTAGAGCAAAATATAAATGGAGGGTGAAACAAAGAAACAAAAAATATCACTTTGTATAGGCTTTCTCTTTAAATGCAGTCTTCTTTGTACAATAGAACACTGCAATGTTTTTTAGAGGGAAATAATTTACTGTGATGTGTATGAAATGGAATTTTGATAGACAGAATAAGCTGCAATCCAGTCCTAAACTATAGATTTTCAAGCAGATTGATGCAACAAATTGTTAGCAAATAGCAGTTTGCAATTTGATGCTAATTAGACATAAGGCAAATATGTGCCATGACAAATTAGCAGCAAACCATACTGAAAAGGATTAGCAAGAGCTGGCACAGAGACTGCTCGATTTTGCATACTTCCTTGTCTTAGTCTAGGAGGTCTGAGCCAGTTTTCCTTCTCTGTAAATAGGAAACCAGAGCAGAGATCACAGGCATGCTAGAACGCCTTTAATTGCATATTTGAAATGTTTTAACTCTCTCTTAATCCCATGGAGGCTTTTCTCCATACCACCAGCTTTATTATCCTGGGAGATGATCAAGTACTTTATCCATTTAATATTATAACTAAATACATTATGAGGTAAGTAACTCACAGGGTTATTTACTTTAGCAAGTCTATTGTACTTATAGATATAAGAAAAAGCCCCATTCTTATTCAAAACACCTTTGCTTAACTTCCTGCAAATGTGTTTTTCAGCAGATTTAATTATTCATTTCATTAATAAATTAATTTTTGCTAGAGGATTATCACATTTCTTTATTGATGTGCACAATGCCCTTGTAATAGTTAGTCTAGATCAAACTCATCATATCGAGAAGTGATAATGCAGTTGTGTTTTCAAACCAGAGTGAAGCAGGCAGGTAATTTTTAACCCAGTTCTTCAGGCATATGCCTGAATACAAACCTAGCTGTGAGTCTGACTTCAGATCTAAAGCAAACTGGTCCTGCATCTTTAAAGGGTGAGATAATTTTGTTATGATCAAGAATGTTAAACAAAAGCCACAGTAAAAATGCCTCATTATTAAATTTAAGCAGCTGAGTCTTTCTTTATGCAGTTGGTTGTTTGCTTATTTTTAAATTAAGAGTTTCCGAGGTAAGGCACCACTTTCTTCAAGTTTTCAGTTCTGATTTGCTGATGTGTATGTTGTCAGCTTGGATATGTAAAATGACATGTTTATACTTCAAGGAATCATTGGGTAGATCAGAAGTTCTTAAATACTCTTTCTCTTTCCAAACCTGAGTTTCTAGGGCATGCAAAATATTTAACTTATTAGCTGATGTAAGATAGTTGGTTGTCTAAAAATATATATATATTTTACATTCCCGACATTCCTATGTCCATATATGAATTAAAAAAAAAATGTTAGAAATAGTTCAAAGGCGCTAAAACATTATGTGGTTAGATGTGTATACGCATTTCAGTTAGCAAAATAAAGTGGGAAAATAAAAGGATATTATGCACAAAAGATACTTAACTTCTTTCATAAGTCTTAGAGAGAATTCTTCAGACAATTTAAACCATGATCAATAACAAGTTTTGCCACTGTGCTGTCTTCACATATAAACAGTATGATAACACACTGTTAAGGATTTACAAAAAGGAGATGAAAGAAGTTGTGCTGTTTTAAAAGAAAAAAAGGGGGTGGGGTGGGCCCCAAGATTTTCTTGCAATTTCTGAAGGCATTTATATATTATTCACATGACGGGCACTGCCCTGTAAAAGCTTCTGTGTGCACTGAGGCCTAGAGAAGGTCTTACTAGTATTGCCGTGCTGTCTCTCAGTATGAATGTTTGCCTGCTCCCTTTTGCCAATATTTTTGCCCACTTGCCACATCACATTTGAAATCCAGGCAATGATCTATATGCCAGTGCAAAATCTGAGAAAAGTTAATTGATTGCCCTCCTTGCACAAAGATATATTTCCTTTTTATTATCGATGAAATATACTGGTGTTGTGTTCTAGGTAGGCAGTTATTTGCATATATCGAAAGAGTGTAGCAACCCATCAATTGGCAAATTTAGACTAAAAATAGAACTACTTGAAAGGGATATTGTTAAGAATTTTAGGATTAAATGCTGTGTATAAGTGGTTGTAGTTTCCTAAGGGAAATTCAATTTTAGTCAAATCTGCATATGGTATCTTCCTTCACAAAAGCATCAGAAATTTTCTGCCCATAATGTAGCTCCAAAACACACTCTCTGTTCAGTTCTATGACAGCTTTTCTGACAGTGCCTAAGCAGATTTTACATATTCATGTAGATATACTGTCAACCCAGATATTGCCTCTGTGAGCTTTGCTTATCCTTGCCACAGTGGTGGTGCTGGCAAATCTTTACGTTAGAGCACAGATGTTTAAACGCACCCCTTCTGTTTTGATAGAATTGCTAGGCATAGACACTCTTGCTCTTCCGAAGAGCTTCGTTATGGCCATTAGGGTGACTCCGGTGTATCTGGGTCATTCATTACCTACTGACTGGAAAACTGATTTGGAACACCTTGAGAATCTCCTCTGAGCCAGTGACCACTTCATAGCCACGTTCCAGTTTTAAGCCTTCTTCACCCTCTGTAGCTAGGGGGATGCCTTTTTGGGGAATGGGTTTGAATTTTTGTTCTCCTAATTTCTCCCAAGTGGCTTTGCGAATACAAAGTGGTTGTGAATTTTTTAAATGTAAATTTGTTTCTAAATAAGAAATAAATTTTCAGGGGGAGGGAAATAAATACTTCATGAAAATGAAACGTACATAAATTTCTTAAACCGATGGAAAAACACAAAAAGACCTAAAATGGAAAACACTTCTTTTGTGGTTTTGTGCAGCTTATTTCATCCATCTTGGGAAAAGATAGTAGGTGTTAGAGCAAATTCATCCTGATATAGCATACATATTTTTTGACAAATGTATTATCTCTATTTAGATCATGGGATTAATACAATACATTGTCCACAGGAAAATGTGCGCGCTCACGGAGGAACTCATCGACATCAGTGCAAAAAGGTAATTTCAAAAGGCCAGATTTTCAAAACTGTTTTCTGAGATTGTGCAGGCTAATTTTGTATATTTGAAACCACGCAAGTTGGCATTTGCATGACACATTGTGGCTGACTGTACGCTTACCTCAGCACACCTAGTGTTAGATGTGAAAGACAAATGCAGATGTGCTACAAATTTGACTTCCAAAGTCCCGTTTGTTTCTGTTGCATCACTGCATGTGGGGATGAGAATGCTGATGTGTTCCCTACTGTGTGCCCTTGTTAAGAATAACTTTGACAGTTTTATTTTCAAATCGTTCAAGTTATTCTTATCAATATTATTGGTGTTTACAATACAGACACTATGATATGGTCTGACACTTTTCCCAGTCTGGAGACTCTGGAATGCCCATATAATCATGAAACATTTATTGTCTTTATCTGCATATCTAAAATTCATCAATGAATAAAAACAGAGAGGGGAATCTTTAAAAAAATAAAGTATTATCTTGCAGTAATTTATGGTTACTTTCTTTTATCTATTTAAGAAGCTTGAATTCACTTTGTTAGCAAATTTCTCTTGACAAGTACACCTATTTATTATTACTAAGCATCCTTTTTAGGAATGTCTGAAATGACACATGTATTGTTTTAAATAAGATCATAGAGTTAATTTTTAACCACACAAGCAATACACTAACAATAGAGTGAACAAAACATAATTAATAGTTCTATGCCATTCGTCAGGATCGCTTTATTTGCTGCCAGCATATGCCAAATGCAAAAATGTTTTGACTTCAATTAAAAATTTTAAACAAAATTAAACCTGTTTTCATTGAAAGCATAGCACATATATACTACTAGGTATTGCGTGCATTCCTGAATATTTGCATGGATGTACCAATGGGAGAGAAGGGGTATATGACAACTTCACCACTTTGTTAGCAAAGGATAATGTAACAGCTGTTCCTGCATCCACCCATTTATAGTGAGGCAGCATCCCTCTGTCCCCGGATACATATTTCATTCTCCCCTGGAAGAGGGATTTAAGGAAATAGCATTACACATGTATTTTGCATGTTATAGATAAATGATGATGCCACAGCCATTGATAGCCCAGTATATTACTTTCATGAAGAAACAATTTTTTTTTATTCTTTGTGGTTTTTTCATTACTTAGTTTTGGGGATTTATTTTTTTAATTGGTTTTGATTTTTTAGAAAATAATTGCATCGTGTTTCATGATGTCTATATAATTCCTGTCTCATGGACAAGACCTTATCATTAGCAGAGACCATGCTTTCTTACTGTCACAGCAAAGGATATTTTAAACACCAGAGGCATGTTCTTTCCTGTATTTGTGATTGATCAGAGTTTGAGTTTGGCTACCAGTGCTACCTCAACAATTTGAAACTAAAAACGTAACCTAGAGGAAAAAAGTAGTATGTGTTGTCTTAAGGTCTTATTTAGCAAAACACTAAAGTGCTTATTTAACTTTAAACATGCCTGAACCATATTACTTCCTTATTAATTGCTGATTTGTTAATTTTAGTGGATTTATTAAATTGAAGACTTAAGAAATGGAGAGCCCCCACAGGATGATAGGACTAAGTAAGATCCATACTGAATAACTCAACTAGTTCACCTAAGGGCTCACAGTTCCCTGTTTTCTTAGGCAGGCACTAACGTGCATATTTCCTATGTAGTGTACTGCAGTATACGTTAAAAATCTCAGATTATTTGCAAGCAAGCTGGTACCTTTGATGTGATACAGTGCAGATCCATGCAAAAACTCTTAATGTCCTGAAAATTGCATGCTGTGCATAAGGTACACACTGATGGGGCTACGTCAGTGTAGTCCTCCACCACGCTCCAAGAAACGCTACGGATAATATTACCAAGCTTTGTAATATTAGTAAGACTTTGAAATAGAAATTATGTTCAGCTCCTTTGCCTACATTACTTAATTCTGAAATTGATGGTTAGATAAGCAGCAGATGGTAGAGACTTTTGCAAATGCATAGTATTTTCAAATTAACTTAAATACATTGTATGTGACTGTGCCATAAAACAGAATTGTAAATTCTAGATATGCACTTCTCGATATGCAATGAGGACTGTAACCTTTAGTTTTCTAGCTGTCAATTTTGCTTTTGTTCTCTTTTCCACTTCTGGAACAGAAACTCTTCATCAGTTTGTGAATTTAGGTTCAGCAGAAACAAGGGAAAAGAGAAAATCTGGATTTAAAACACTAGCAACAATAAAAGTGATTTAAGAAGAGTTATAAGAGGGCATATATAGTAGGAATAGGGAAATCGTCATAAATGATACCTCTCAGGCTGCTAGAAATATTTACATTTATGAAGGAATGGGCAGCTACAGAAAAAAACAGCTTAATGAAATGCATTTGGACCCTTGGAAAAATAACAGAGAATGGAGAACTGGTCAGTATTGAGCTAATGTAAAAGTTAACAGGGGCTCCCAGAGACTCAGGATTAATGATGACTATTCGGTATATTTATTAGATTCATTTTCAGTGTAAAGTGTAAAGGTGTGTAAGGGACACAAAGTAAAAGGAACAAAAATATAGATTACAACATTTTTTGCTTAGTCAAGTCCATGGAAGCCTCTGAGGAATTCTGGAGATTTAACAGATTTAGGCAATTAGAGAGCAGAAATTCAAATATACTCAGTTTTGACAAATTTCCTGCAATGTAAATTGTATAGAATTATTTGCAGTATTCATAACCATTGATTGAATTGTAAATTAGCTATAACTACTTGATAGAAAGAACTTCAGTGAAATTCAGATCCTACTGAAGTCTCTGGGAGTTTTGCCATTTCTTTCATTGGGGATAGAGTTTCCCCATGATCATCATTACTGTAGACAGCTCAATAGAAAAGGCTGCTCAGTTCACAGCGGTGGTCTTAGAAGCAAACAAAATGGTTGGATGAATAAAGAATGGGTTGGAAAATAATACTGCAAATATTATGATACCTATCAGTGATATTCTCTTTCCTTGAATACACTGTTGAATTCATACCTTTCTGCTTGAAAATATATACGTTATAAACAGAAAGGATACAGGGATAGTCATAAAAAGTATCCAGAAGGATAGAGAAATTTACATACAAAGAAAGAATGACAATAGGAGAGCTTAGTTTAAGTGAATGAGAAGATGAGTCAGGTTTTATAGTCAATGAGTGATTTACACAAGGTAAATCTGATTTCTTTCTTGGCTTTGTCCCATAGTGCAAACAAAGAGGTGTGCCAACAAATTGCAAATTGATAAAGAGGAGGTTTTGATGTTTTGCAGAATGAGACTTACAGATGAAGAAAGTCTTTGGAGTGAAAAGGTGTGGCAGGATTAGAAAAAAAAATCCAAAACTAGTGTCCTGGTTTCAGCTGGGATAGAGTTAACTGTCTTCCTAGTAGCTGGTACAGTGCTATGTTTTGAGTTCAGTATGCGAAGAATGTTGATAACACACTGATGTTTTCAGTTGTTGCTCAGTAGTGTTTAGACTAGAGTCAAGGATTTTTCAGCTTCTCATGCCCAGCCAGTGCTGGAGGGGCACAAGAAGTTGGCACAGGACAGAGCCAGGGCACCTGACCCAAACTGGCCAACGGGGTATTCCATACCATGTGACGTCACATCTAGTATAGGAACTGGGAAGTGGGGGCGGGGAATTCCCGCTCAGGGACTAGCTGGGTGTCGGTTGGCGGGTGGTGAGCAATTGCCCTGCGCATCATTTGTACATTCCAATCCTTTTATTACTACTGTTGTCATTTTGTTAGTGTTATCATTATCATTATTAGTTCCTTCTTTTCTGTTCTATTAAACCGTTCTTATCTCAACCCACGAGTTTTACTTCTTTTCCCGATTTTCTCCCCCACCCCACTGGATGGGGGGGAGTGAGTGAGCAGCTGCGTGGTGCTTAGTTGCTGGCTGGGGTTAAATAACAACAACTAGACATCCATGTTTGTAAGGCAATTCTCACAGATGCAATGAAATAAAGCAGGAAAACATAAGCTTACAGTTATCCTGTGACAAATTTTTCAGGGAGTCTGCCTTTGGGATATTGGTGATTTTGGTTTTCTTTTCAACAAAGCCTGGAACCTGTTCATTAGGGGTGACAAGGATGCTGAACTAGATCACATACTGCTGTGACTTGTGTGACTTCTCCTTCCTACCTTCGAGGTCTCGTTCCGTCAGCATGGGGTTGTAATTTAATACAGTTTAGGAAAGAGAGAGAGAGGCTGTGCACAGCCTCGCGGAGCTGGGTCAGGTGGCTGGGTCATACAATTGCTCGGCAGAAGAAAGCCTCTGCTCTGTAAGAGGGAGGCCCTCCTGAGATAAGGAGCTCTGTGGAAGTCTCTGGGCTGAATGAGGAGGATTCTTGTTCCCCCATCAGAGGTCAGGGAATCTTCAACCTATGACGGAAAGCAGGATTTATGCTTTTATGTTCATCTTTTGTGTTTGGATAATAAATAAAGTCCTGAAGCAAAGACTACAGACTTTCCTAGACATTGATAATTCCCCAGGCTGGTAAATAACTTCAGTCTTTCAATGTTCTATTTTAGCTTTTCAAGTAAAACACATTCTGATTTGGTATTTCAAGCAATGAATTGACTAATGCTTCTGCCACACAAAGTAGCAAGAATTGGTTCATAATACCCAGATGCTGTCAATGAGCATTTTTTTTTTTTTTTTTAACAAGAGTTTCTTTCAGGCATTATTTTTTATGATACAGTACAGTTTCTTATACAGAACAGTAGAAACAGCTTAGAATAGCTAGAAATGCTTAATGATTAGGGTGGTACACAGCTGAAGCATTACCAGTGAAATAGCTAGCTTACTGATTTGTTGCCAGGTAGCGAGCCAATTAGCAGTGCTGGTTATTATTTACATTTCATGCTATATATCACTAAAATTGTGTTGTTGATTTATCACTTATATTGTTGTATTGTCAGCATAATTTATTCAGATCATGCTGAGATACCTGGGAAATTAAGTAATAAAGAGAATGGCATGGAATGTGTCTGTATTCAGAGATATTTACTTTGCTTTTAATGAGAATACGTGTTCAGGTAAACATAGATCACTTAGCTACTAAATTGTTTTTTAAGCAAACCTGTTAAAAGTTTATACCTTGTATTTTCTATAAGTAACATGGCTTAGGTTTGATTCTAATCTGATTTTTTTACTGTTAAGTCAGTCACTTTTTACAGATTAGCTTATATAGCATACCAACTACTTATGCTAACTTAGTTGATTAGTGAGTTTCAGAAAGCCATGCTAGTTGATATATTATTGAGGTATTCAGTGTTCTTTATATATTTGATGCTACTTTAATATTTTGGGAAGTATTAACGTATCTTTTTATTGTAAATGCTTCCTAATTGCTGGTATTCTTACAAAAAAAATTGAAAAATTGAAAGCAAGTCTATATTTTGCAAGATGTAAATATTTTTGATATATTCAGCTCACCAGCAAAGGTGCCGTGTTGGCTTTTGAATGCTTTTTGTACTTTTTTTTCCTTAGAAGGGAATAGAACTTTTCCGAGGTCATTGTATAGCTTCATTTTATAATCTCTTCCTTTAATCATCCCATCTAGTCCTTTTAAAATCTTTTGATTGTCTAATAAGTTTATGTTTGTTCAGTAGGTTGGCTCTAGTCAAGAATGGTTCTCTTGAAAATGTTCTATACAGAAAAAATGGCCTGGTAGTTGCAACGAATGTGCTTTTCCATTATGACAATGTTGTTTCTTCATAAATTTGTGAAAGTTAACTTTCACATTAGGCAATAATTCAAAGCAAAGTGGAAGAGGATGTAATTTTCCTTAAGCTATTAAAAACCCCTTACTATTTTCAGTTACCTTTGACCTTAGTTTCAGTTTATTTTTGTTTTTAAGGATAGCTCTAACACACATGTAGAACCACATAAAACACACTTTCTTCTAGTCTATCTTGATACAGGAATCTTCTTCAAGTGACCTTTGTTTAAACAGCTCTATTGACTCCAGCACTTGAATTTTCTGCCAGTCCTGTGGTGTGCTTCTCAGTTTTCATAAGGCTGCTTCTTCACGATGACCCTCCTGGGTATGTTGAGACTTGAGAAACAAATAAACCCAAGGAGAAAACACCAGTAATCTTTGAGCAACCACCTTATTTTCTGTTTATTAGTTTTTAGTTAATCATTTTTGCATATATTTGGTATGCTGAAATTTTTATATGCCTTCAGAAATCAAAGGGGAAAAAAGTTTCTGTTAACCTTAAAAGAGAGAATCCTGAAAATGTATTTTCTTAATTAAAGAATCTCTGATAATCCTTTGTATGAGCTTTGATACGAGGTTGTGTGATCAGCATGTGTGATTTAGTGTTTTGGTAGTAGGATGAATGAAAAACGTCAAGGAAAAATTGACTGTTGAGCTAGAAACCTTGCTGTAACATGGCTCAAACCTATTTGGATTAATCCTGTGCCTCTACAGTAAAGAAGTGTGAAGGAAAATTTAAATGATACCTGTCTCATCTCATTGCTTGTAGTAGAACGAGACGTGTATTTTGTTTGCAATCTTGTGTAACTAAAGTACAGCACTTGCTGGTAAGTAGGTGTAACAACATTCTCAGAAGTTGAAATCCCAGAGGTACTATGGTTTTTGTGTTTAAGCTCTAAATTAAATGGTCTTCAAGAGCTGAAGATATGTGCAGTCAGGTGGATTATCTAGAGGCTGAAGAATTTTGTACATTAAGAATTAGCAGACCTCTAGTAAAATATTTAACTTTATGGTGTTAATAAGCAAAGATACTTCATTCACTTATTTTGACAACTGTAGTTTAGTTTCAATGGGAAATTATTCATGAAATATGAGTGCGCTTAAGGCATTATATTTTATGAAAATACTGAAATCTAAATTTGAGACAGGCAGCACTACATGATAAGAGATTGGGAGTGTGTGTGTTTGTGTGCATGTGCAGAAGATGGAAATGCCTCCTTTATTTTTGCCATAAGATATGTGAATCAGCTGGGAGTAAGTGATGCTCTACTACACAAGTTTACTGTGTGTCTGCTATGAAGATTTCAGGAGGACAGCAGGTTTTCTGCTTTCTGCATTTCTCCTGAAACCTCTGCATGTTATTACACAGCTGAAACAGAATACATGATGGTCTGTAGGAAGATGCAGCGTTCTTCCATCTGTGAGACAAAAAAGATCACTTAACTTGCTCTTAGCTATGTTATTTGAGATTCACAAATCACTTCTCACTTGAATGATATATGTCGAGTTCCCACAGAACCCATCCTGTATTCTCTTTAAATATAATGGAAAACATTTGTCCATGGAAGTTAGTGGCTTTTGTATTTTAATGTTATAATATTGATGAAATTAAAGTTCTTTTTTCTAATGTTATTTACTGCAAAAGTAAATTGCTTAATCAAAAGCTGATTCCTTTAGGCAGAAAATATACTTCCCAAATTCCAGACTTTTTACTGTTTATCCTTTTGAACTTGGATAACTTATGTTCTATGTCTTAAACTTCACTAGTCTGTCTCAGGATTTCATTAACAATATTAGAAATATTAACATGTTTCTGGACTTGTGTGCCCTTCTATGCCACCCCTATTAACATGTGATACTGTATTGCTCCCAGTTTTATTAGCTGCAATGAATAGTCAAAATGCATCTTAGCTGAATAACGGCTTTCTTTGATCAGATCTCTTCATCCTGCTGGAGTTACCAGTTGTTGGTGATAAAAGTAGTGGATTATTTTGGTACTGTGTTTCCATGTACATGTGGAAATAAGTACCTATTCTGTGAGAACACTAAAATCTCTCTGTTTTTTGGATTTTCTTCAAAGTAACTTGTGTATCACTGGCACCATGTTGGACATCTTTTAGTAACTCTGGATGGACCATATCTGACATTCATCTAAGATGTCTTTTAACTAGGGGTTCACTAACCATTTGTATTATGAAATCAAAGAAGCAGTTGACAGAATGTATCATGTTAAATTTATGCCAGTTTTACCTTGGCTGTCCTCTGCAGGAAAAGCCCATTTTGTACAGAACAGGTCTTTTGCGATCATACACTGTGATTTCATGTTCAGTTGATCTGTATTAAATCTGGGCTGTTTGCCCCAAATTTCTGTACTATGTCAGGTACGGGTAGTATGAAAACAAAGAAAATACTCAGAAATATTAAATTCCCTTTTAATCCCTTTATTCCCTTTCAATAATATTTTCTTTACCTAGTTCTTGACACATGAATTTTAGTGTCTTTGTTCTCCTGATCTGTGTTGCATTAGGCCTACACAGTCTGGTGAGGAATACTCATTTGGCATGCAACAGTCAAAACAAGTTTATTTTGTGTTGAAATGAGAACTACTAAGGAGGTCATCAGAGCAACTGTTTGAAGAAGTGTCCTTTTACAAGCAGATTTGAAAAAGAAAGGTGTCAGATAAGAAGAATCATGGAAGAGATGAATAGGAGAAAGGGAACTCTAAAAGTGAGGTTTGCAGATTACAGAAGAAAGTAGATAGGACAATAAGAAAGATAAGATTGTTTGGGTAGAGATCGTGGTTTTCCCATGATTTATTGAGTTTCTCAAAATTCAAAGCAAAGCCGTACCAACTTTTATGGCTATCAATATTAACATGTTTTTTATGAATCCAAAACAGAGAGGTTTACGAAGCTCTGGTACAAAGCAGATGGATGCATGGGACTTCAGCATGCCCCATCCGCCCTCCTTCCCTCCTCATTCTGAATATGTCTGGAGAATTCAAAAAGTTTCAAGTGAAATTGCCATGTTACAACAGATAAAATAAAAGCTGAAGGAGTGTTTATCCTGTCCATGACTTCTTTTCCTTTACAAGTATGATTTGGGCCTGTATTTCCTGAACAAGGAGGAGCATGCCTCCTCCCTTTATGCTCCCATGCTGTTGGCTCGTTCTTTTCCTGTGCAAAATCCTTCCCTTGCATGTACACCTAGGACAATGTGTGCTGTATTAAAGCAGATCTGTGTAGCTGAGGCTGAAATCTCAGGTCAAGAAGTCTGTAGGAGAGGAGAAGAAATCTATTTCACTCTACAGTCTCTTAGGAAAAAAATGTTGGCATTAAATGTTGCTATCTAGTTGATTTTATTGCTTCCTCTACTCTTTCCTATTCCTTCTTTAACAAGTGTAAAATAAAAGTGAGACTGAGTTTTAGGAGAGACTCGGTTGCCAAATTCCGGTTTGCATAGTTGCTGATTAACCAAAGTTTGGTCTTGTTGATATGCAGTAGTCTGAACTCTTCCCTCAAAAACTAATGGAACTCCAATGTCAAATAATTACCTGCTGGACCTGTGGAGATCAGTGGGGGGTTGTCCTGGTGTTTTCAGGGTGGGGTCTTAATAGTGCTCTGAGAGTAAACGTCAACAAAGAGGTGAGATGTCTGTTTAAAGTTACCACTCTCGACCAGCTGTTTAGACACTTAGTATCTTAACCTTTTATGTTTGCTGTACTCTGGAAATACTGAAAAGTGTAGAACAATCAGTGGAGGGATAAATTAGGAAACACTGCATTATATGGTGTACTGTACTAGCTAGGTTTCTCTCTTTATCATTTTGTTCTCATTCCAAGATGAACTGGAAACCGGGCAGAGAAAGATTAATAGTCACCAGGCAGGGACACAGTGATTGCAGTGATGTTGCATATGTTATATTGGTCCCAATTATTTCATTCGATAGCAGAATTTAATTGTATACCTTCATTTTGAAGAAGTTTTCAATTTGTCATTCCTTGTGACTAGGTAAAAGTTGCTCATTTAGATCAACCCAAATCTTCTTTATCTGGATAATTTTGCTTCCTGCTTAATTTCTGAAGACAAAGGAGAGATTGTGTTTGAGAATGAAATTAAGTGTACACAGTGATTTTGCATTATTCTGTACTTGGCTATTGTTTACCACAGGTGAAAAGAAAGGCAAGGTAGGGGGGTATAGACCTTAGCTTTATTAACATAACTTACCTGGGAACTCTGATTATCATATGATTTTGATTTTAATTGTGACTGTTTGATGCACAATCCAGTTGCTTCACAGTTCACTGGCAGTCCACTGTTTGGCCCTTTTGTCATAGAAGACATTAAGGTCTGAGACATGGGGTTTTGTCACTGTTCATTAAAATACTTGGTCTTATCCTTCAGCTCCTTTAAGGAATCTTCTGGTTGTAAGAAAACCACTACTAAGCAGTACCTACACTAGATTATTTCATCACTTGGTATTAGATGCTGCTATCACTTATCCCCCTTCACTGGGGAGCAGATAAGCTATTTCCTTCCAAAAACTGGTTCAACATATATCTGCTTCCTAGCTGGAAGAGATGTAGACTGTTCTCCTGGAATAATTGAGAACAATATTTTTGATAGGTAATTGCTGACCCACCCCCTTCCTAACTGCTGATTTGTCTTCTGGCTTTGTCAACCTCTGGAAGCCTTGTAATGCTTTTCTGGTGCCCTGTTCAGGATCAGACTTAAATTTAAAAACCTAACATATGAATAATATTTTTGCCTAGAGTGAAATAATTTACCTCATGTGGCTGCTGACCAGTTTAAGAAAGTAACAAACAAAATACTACCATTCTGTTTCAAAAACCACTTGCTAATCTGGAAACCTGGTCCCACTGGGTGAAGATCAAATGAAAAATATTATACTTCTGCACTCAGCCACACATGACCTGTTCACAAAATCCAGAGGGAAGTTGTAAATGGGAAGTGTTTAGCATCTATGAATTGTTAGCTTATTCTGCCCAGCAGGCTGATGTGCTCTGGATATAAACAAATCAGTCTCTACTTGATCTTCTGCACCTCATGCTCTTTGATATCACCATAAATTCATTTTGTATTTTTATGGAGAATTCCCCTGACAGTGGAAAAGAAGTGGCATGGCATTAGCAGTCTTGGCACAATTTTATTTTGTGTTAATTGTAAAATTCTATTTTTCCCACACTGCTGTAGTTCTAGGGTTCCTTTTATCATTTTGGTATTTAAGCCGCCCTTGCATAATGTTTTCTTTTTTGTTAAAGCATCAGTGATCCTTTAACTTATCTGTGAAGGAGAAAATGATTGCGTTACCATATGTGTTTGATTCTGCTGCAGGGTCTTTCTCAAGTCTTATCACCACAAAATATGGCAAAAGCCCTTGGAATAAAAGTCATCCTTAAAATTGTGTGACTTTTCCTAGCACGTACTCATGCTATAAAAACTGTTACAGAAAGAGTTTAGTTTTTGTAGTTTTCTGTCTCAATGTATCCTTCAGGAAAAGAATATCTTCACATCTCTTAATGGTGTGATAGCTTTCAAATGTATTGTTGTCTGAACTGTTGATTAAACAAAATGGTGCTGATTGCAGCAGGGTGGCTGAATGTGGACAGAAGTAGCTATTGCAGCCTGCTCACTAAGAAGTCATTTATCAAAGTTTTATCTGATTTCAGAGGCATTAGATTTATCAGTCACAGTTTATAAATGGCATGTCATCAGGATCAAACCGAAGCAATACCTTACTCAAGCGCTGCTGTAAAGCAAGTGTAAACATCTTCTGGAGATGTACTGTGTCCTTGCACTCGGAGGTATGTCATGCAACATATAATTATAGCAACCTTTAGTATTTTGTTTAGTTTTGGAGTTAATTTTTTTTGTTATTGTTGTTTTGGTGACCAAAGTTTGGTTTCTGCTCCTCACCCAACCGGAAAATCTTTACAATTTCACTATTGCTAAGAAAAGCACAGCCATTTGGTACCACGTATAGAAATAGCTCTGGAAAAGTTGCAAGTGTCAGGGCCAGCAGGTCCCTGAGTGCCAGGGGGTGGCAGGGTTAGGGTCTCATGGCCAGGGCTCCTGCCACCCTCTCCAGCCAGGGAGCAGGGCAGCTGGGGGCAGCCCCAGCCTGCGGCATCGGGCACCTCCCTGAGGATGGGAGACCAGCTGAGGGGCGGGTTGGGTGGCAGCCTGCTGGGTGGGGGTCAGGATCAGGCCCAGTGAGGGGAACTGGGGTCAGAGACAGCCCTGGGATGGCCAGACAGGACCAGGGAGCCTCAGTGCCTTCGTGGCAGGTCTCTTTCTGGCTGAAGTGGCTGGTTTATCCAGAGTGTTTCCAGACCATGCCTACTTATCTGATGAGCAAGGAAGTTAAAGGCATGCCATATAACACTACAAAAATTTACAGCAAAATAACTGATGCACGCCCAAGAACAGGATTTAAAAGAAGCCTGCCTGATCTGAGAAATAAACCTGCTGTGTATCCCAGCCTGACTGAGAGTCTTGGGTTTGGCTGTTTGGATGATGAAACCATTTCAGATTCAAGTCCAATGTGGAGAGAGTTTTATTAAACTTATAAAAATCTATTTGAGTCTAAATTAACTTTGGTGGTTCTTTAACCAGCCTAAGAAAAAAAGTGCTAAAACGCCAGTAAGACAGACACCCTGACAACTGGCTTGGTTTTTGGGTTATGTTTTAAAAATGTTAGCACTCAATTCTGTATTTGCAAACTTAAACCACAACTTGTTTATTAAGGGTGAGAAGATTGTTTTAGACCCTTGAAAGCATATACAACTTCTTTAAGTGATTATGAAGGTAAATCTTATTGTCTGGGGAAATGACTTCTGCACAGCTATTTCTTTTATTGCTGTGCTGAATGTGAAGGCATTACTCAGTTTAATAAATCCTACTGTATCTCTCAGTCTGTGTAGGCTGATATAAATATCTCCAGTTATGTCATATTACCACCTTTGTACAGCTAATGTTACGTTCTTGATGACTGGTGGCTGATAAATGCAAAACCTCATTTGGTTTGTGAGTGATTGAACGCTAACACTGTTTAGATTTCTTAATATACTTGTATTAGCATGAATAAGTAATGAGCATGCCAGGCTTTTTTGAATATTTGATTGTATCTTTATAATGGATTTGTGTCTCTCTCTTTGTGCTAATGTCATTGTAACTTTGTTGGTGTCATAACTCCAAACCTTAGCAATCGATCTTTATCAGAATATCTTAAGTCAATTACCCTCTCACGGCCAAATTACTGTGTCATAATACTTTTCTTATAAAAGTATTCTGCATATTGCATTTAGGATACAAATAGGTACTAATTCTATCTGCAGTATATTTCTCATTCCTCGTTGTGGCTTCTATTAGCGTATTGATCGGTGATTTTTGTTGTACTGTGTCTCTACAAGCATACACGTACGCATACATGAAACAATAAAGCTTCTCTTAATTCTACTATTTATTAATAGACTAGCTGATCCTTAATACTCAAATTCAGCCATCTTTCATGTTCCCTAGACTTCTGCTACTTCTAAAAATTAAGCCCTAATGTTTTACAGTTTCTTGGAAATTCTCATCCATCATTTTGGATAGTGATTATTGTAGGAAGAAAGTATTTGTTTGACAGAGACTTCTGGTTATTCTAATACCCTAAAAAAATATGTACCTGCAGTATATTAGATTTTCTTTCATCATCCTGCATCGTGTTTACTGACCGACTCATTTAACAAGTAAAGGAATTGAAAGAAGGGTGGGTATTTTGTTAGCAGTTTCTTAGTGGTCCAAATATATGTTGCTTTTTCTATGAAAAAGACCTAAACAGAAGACTACTAGACCAGTGATACTGGCATGGACAGGGTATTGTCTGGGTGTGCATTGTTCTGTCTCTGCTCTTCTGAATATATGCTTCTGTTCTAAGGTGCCAAACTTACCCGAGTCACCCCTGGAGCAATATTTTTTGTTACAGAAATTTCAAACCCTGTTATGTGGACTTCAGTTCATGACAGACTTAAACCACTGCTGCTTCATGGCAGATGTTGGACCTGTTATTCTGGAGACGCATAGTGGAAATCTGATGTGTAACGCTACATGTTCCGTACTTTCACTGTGTTACTAGTATAGCTGCTGTATTTCATTACCTGCTTTTATCAGAGGAACCAGTATGAGCTGGAATATAGGACTACAGGAGGTGGATCTGCCTCTCCCCTTTCCTTTGAAATCAGCTAGCCAAAATGTTCCCCATTTTTAGTTATATTAATCAAAATGTACTAATAATAACATAAAACAAAGTAACTCTGTAGCAAGGCACAAACAGAATTGCTGAATGAGGGAAAAACCCCACAAAATGGGATTAAAATAAATTACTCCTGCCTGCCGGAGACTGGGAAAGAGATGGTCCTACTGTCCTATTTTGTTTTTCAGTCCATTGGCTTAGTGGCTTCTGGATTAAAATAAACTTCACACAGTCCTCTCTGATTCCTTGAAAATTTCTTTCTGTCTCAGCTCCAAGGCTTGGATCTGCTCCATGCTGCTAACAAACCCTTTCTTTTCTCTGGAAACTTCCAGTCTGGCTTTTGCTGCAAACTGTGCCCTTGCTATCCCCACTGTCCTGCTCTACCCCCTGCTGCCGGGGGGCTGCAGGGCTGACTGCTCAGTCACGTCAAGGGCAGGTGCAAGCTTCCTCTCTTGTTTCTGCACAGGGTTCAATCTGATCACAGTGCAGTTGTCAGAACAACGTAACCACATAGCATTCCACTTTGCTGCCCATCCACAAAACGTCGCAAACATACTGTTTGCAGTCCTTAGATAGTGAACTGTGAAGAAATCTGTCCAATTGTTCTCTTTGTTGCAAACTATCGCACTGCAGGATGGGTAGAGCATCTTGGTCCACTCTGAGTCTGAAAAAGAGCGCATGGTATGTTAATAATGGTGAATTTTAATTTTTTTACATTATGTAATGCAGGAGAATGTTGTGATTAACAAAGGAGAACTTGAGCAAATGACCTTCATGCCCCAAAATATTGTCCATCTACACTGAAGAGAGTAACAATGCTTCCTGAGAGTTTGGTCCTTGTTTTCCTCCTAGTTCCTTGTATCCTAAAAAGAAGTTATTGAGTGTACTTGCCAAAAGTCCATGTAGGTCCGTAACTGGTTTCCCGTGGAGTTGAAATGTGCTGTCAAGGTGCATCAAGATAAGCCCCCAGGACTGTTGCAGAAAGCCACAGACTCATCAGTGATTAGTCCAAAAGAGAAACTTTGTGAAACTTCCTCACCTGGTTTTTTTTTGGTTTGTTTGTTGTTTTTTTTTTTTTTGAAACTCTCCACCTTCTCTTCAGCTAGGAGTCTCCATTCCCTAATCACATTCACATTATCTCCATTCCCACTTGCACACAGTTTATTCAGGCCTGTTTTCCATGAATCCTTATTCTGTGTGCTTATGCCCCACTTTTCAGACATAAGCAGCATGCTCTCTGGATCGGCAACAGCTCACATAGAGTTTTATGTATCTTGTCCTATTAGAATAAGCCATATATTTTGTAGTTTAGTAGAATTATGCGGGAGAATCAGAAGGGTCACATCTCCCTCTGTTTTTTCACAGAAGAAAATGAATGTGGTATAGTTCATATTGATGCCAAGTACATAATCATATTTTCCTCCTACTTGGGAAACCTTAGCGTCAGAATTTTATGTTAGATGAGCAGATGCATTACATGGGATGTTTTCCAGATTTCTTTTTAAAAATCTGAGTCACTCAGTGTTTGCCATGTGAAGTCCTTTACTCTGTAACAATGTCCCTAGACCATTTGAATACGCACCAGGAAACATGCTGATCAAATTACTAGATTGAATAGCAAATTTTTAGTGAAGTTTGTCGTTCAAGTTAACAAAGTGACATGGGTGTAAAAAAAAAAAAAAACCACAAAAAAACCCAACCTAAAAATATGGTCTATATTTGCACCTGGTTTTGAAAACAGCCTTGTATTTTTTCTTCATGGAATATGCATAGCCATGACCTACATGATAGTATCATGTGGATGAGCTCTGATGATTTGAAGGTTTCAGAAGCTAACTCATTTGAAAGTGTGATAAATAAAATCAAGCTAGTGGATAGTTTCAGAGCATACCTAATTGGTCGAAATTTCAGTATCACTACCACTTTTCTGCAACATTTTGTATTTGCTGTCTTGAGCATCTCTCCATTAAGCAGGCTGACTTTTGTGGATTCCCCTTCTTAACACTATGGACTATACAAGGAGTCATCACCGGGTGTTGGTCATCTGTGCAAAGTTAGCTCACAGGTCCTCATTTTTGAGGAGGTATGTTGCAAGTAATACTAAGAAGTTTACTTTTTGTGATTGACTCTTGATACTACAGTTTACCATGTAAATACCTTCACGTGCATGATTTCAGTGATACTCATATTTTATCTCATATTCCATTAATTCTCTGAAGATTTCAGTTCAGTTCTGTCTGGTGAAAACTGGTCTGTTAACTTTAGAGAAAGAACTTCAGAACGTATTGTAAGAACATGTTTTTGGTGAACTGTGTGCGATTAATTTTTGGAATAAAAAATTATTCAGAATGGTGCATGGCTTAAAACAGTAGGATAAGCATATAGCTCACAAGAAGACTTATGAAATCAAGTTTTTTACTGCTATGTCCATATACATATAACTGTCCTTTCACATCTGTTTTATGTTTTTGTATTTTCCCAGCACTTTCTGAGCCACAATTCCAATTGTGGTTTTATTAAATGAGCTAGGAATAGATTGCACTAGGTGGAGGTGAAAGCAACATCTGGCTTGCTAACTTTATGATTGTCAGAGAGTAAGGACAACTTTACTTTCTGATGTAATGTTATGCCTCTTGTCTTCCTAAAATTAAAAAAAAAAAAAAAAAGAATGGGTTTTCTTCAGGGTGCTTTGTCTACGAAGGGGCTTTATGAGGATATAGCATTATAGAAATTTTTTTGACTACCTTCTTAAATAACAACCAAAAGATACGAACTTCAGTAATAGGAGAGAAAAACAAATTTCTTAACAAGTGGATAGTGTTTCATTCATGCTATTTCAATACTTTGTTAAATGAAATATTAAAAGTGGCATTTTTAAAGAGAAGGCTTGACAATACTCCCACATAAGTGGTGCAAGTAAACTTCCTAATAAGCCTCTCTCAGCTTGATGTCTAACATATGTGACTAGTACTGGAAACTTGCAGCAGTCATGTTTCAGAGCAGACCTCTTCACTGCTCTGCCTGGTAAAACCAATCACAGCATTGTTCATTGCTAGGCCTCAGTCTGACTCACAAAGAACATAAATACTGGAGTCGTGCAGAGAAAGCTCATTCTTATTTTTTGAAGATTTATCTTTTTTAGTATATGATTTTATTCTGATTGATATGTGTGTATCTGGTGAGGAGAAAGGCTTCCTGCTCTTTTAGGGAAAATGCCTTTCTACAATATGCCTTCTCTTGGGACACAAAATCATGCATATGGCAGAGCCACAGGCCTTGAGAACAAGACCCAGGTGGCTAAGGGATTAGAAACCTTGGAGTTAGGCAGTTCTAGATTTCTGGCTCTGCAGCAGCCCACTCTGTGAGCTTTCATTTATTTCCCCAGCCCAGCTATAAACTGGAGGTTATATCCTAGAAATAATATGCTCTTTTGTTGGCTACCCCCCCCCCCCTTTTTTTTTTTTTTTTTTTTTTTTTTTTTGTAAAAACTAAACTGTATTATTCCTCTAGTGGACTTCTCTGAAAATCATTATGAAACCCCACCTCCCTAAGCTGGAAAACTTTGATTAATTCAGTAGTATATAAGATGCGTTAAGTTTGAGAGTTAGTGACTGTTTTCCCTAGGAGCTTATTGATTTATACATCACAAACTTGTCTGGGTGAGCAAAAGACTTTTTTCTCAAGTTCCTTGGCATAACAGTTTCTCCTATATGTTTTCTGGTTGAACATTCCTTCTCCTTTTGATCACTGAAAGACCATTATTAGCTCTTCTTTTACTCTCATGATATAAAAGCATTTTGGGGAAAGTTAATTAACAGTCTGTCCTTTTCCATATTCAGAGGTTTTAAAAATCTGTTTAGTTCTTGGGAAAAGCATATATTAAAATAGTATATTGCATGGAAAAGCCACCTACAGATATTACTTCTGAGATAAAAGACCCGATAAAGGAGCCAGAGACTTTCCGTCTTTTTTTGCTTGGGATGTACACTAGGCATTTCCATGGTGATTGGTGTTTATAAATGCCAGAGATAAATGGTCACAAGAAACTGCTGCAAACAGCAATAAGTATTGAAGTAAAGGCTTAAACAATCCTCTCCTACCAGTTTCCCCTTGTGATTCACTCCCTGTGAAACTGCAACTGGTGGGCCTACCTGACTGAGCTAAAAAGCTCATGTATAGAGCTCATATTATCTTCTAACCACCTGGCACTTCTATATTTCTATTTTATTTAAAAATATGTATCACCATTCAGTGGCTCAAATTATATTGATACATTTGTTATAATGTTGGCAGCATTCATTATCAAAATGTACTCACCATTTGTGGGGAAAAGTCATAATAAGCCCACAAATAATGGCAATTATAAATGACATCTGCCAATCACTGGAGTCCTGCCTGTATGTGCAGTCCTGCCTGGAATCCAGAGCCTGTCTCAGATCAAGTCACTTGATTGGCAGTGCATGTTGCTCGCTCTATGCCAGCTGGCAGATTACCAATAAGAATAAATCATGTAAAGTTGGAATGATGATATTGTTGGCACCTGTCGAGTGAGGTAAAATCTGTTTTACTTATAAGCCACAGACTATGGAAAATTGACCAAATCCCATACTGCATCTCATACCTGGGCATTTTTTGTATTTGTACCTGGAAGTTTGTGTAACTTGGGAAAGGAAGGTGGTAGTCTAGCTACAGTCCTGGCTTGAAGCATCATCTTTCCTAAAGAGGTTTTATAAATGGAGCCGATCTCAAAACTGCTATCGAAGTGCTAGAATGCATGAATTGTATTCATTACACTAAATGCACAACTCAAGGGTGAGGCTTTTCAAGACTACCGTTTCTCATCGGAGGGATGAGCTTCATTCAAGCAAGTTTAGTTGAAAACAGTTACTTTGAGTTCCAGTCAAAATCAACATCGGTGAAGACTGTGATTAAGGTTTATCTTGTATCTTGTTCATTCCACAGGTTGAGCATCTGATCTGTTCCTAATTTGCCACGGTCGAGCATCTGATTCCTATTTATTTCTCCTGTGATTGTGCAAATTCAGAATTAAGTGTCTTTGTAAAAGTCCAATGTTTCCAGGGCAGAATCAACACTTACATCCTGTTGCTGGTCTCACCACAGTGTGTGGGAACACTTTGCCAGCTATAAATACAGCTTAGAAATGAAGGAAACATTTGTAACTTCGGAGTTCCCATGTTCTGAACTCTCATTTTGTCCTATGTGAAGTAGCAATAGTAACATGAATATTTTGCCTATTTCAGATTCTTTCTCTGCTGTTTTTTAATTTTATTCCTGTTATTGTGGATACCATAGGACTTACAAGCATGTTCAAAATGTCATGTTTCTATATGGTTTAATCTCTACTAGGTGGTTACTGGATTTGAATGCCTGTAACAGACCAATCACTCTTGGTATTCTTCCTGATTATTAAATTTTTGATGTGATCACCTAAAACCTTGTAAGCTTAACGTTTTGAGGCAATAGTAAGGAAAATAAAAATTGCTTCATCTCTTTAGATGCCTATGTGCTCTGCATTAATTCATACAGTGGATTTTTTTTTTATACTAAAGCTTTCTTAAGATATGACAAATGATTATTTCTTTAAGTATGTACTCTATCCATTATTAAATTGATTATTCAAATATCATTTAAAACAAGAGGCCAGATGGCAATATTCCAGTATTTGTTGCCATTAGCAACCACAAACCCCAAACTGAACGACTTTCCATTTTTCACTGTGGATGAAAGGATCTTTTCATTTTACATGCAATAAAAAGAAACTACAACTAACCAATTACAAAACAAGATTGTTATACTAATACTTTATAAAAATCATTCACTGACACTCTGTTACACTTGTTGATGACCTCATAAAATATGTGATCTATTTCTAGGTTTGCTAACTTTGTTACCAAGTATGATTTTTAGTTAGAATATTATTGTCATGAAAGGAAGGCTTTTTTAAAATTGTTTTAACTTGCCCAGATTATGAGACTCTAATTAACAAGATTATGACTATTCTAAAAAAGTATAAGAAAAAATAAAATTAAGAAAGGCTCAGAACTTAATTTACCTGATGTTTGATATCTTTGATTCAAGTAAAAGGAATCTATATTGAGAGCAAACTTTAAGGTGATATAATAATGAATAATGTAATTTGAAAAATGACAACTGGTGAACGAGTGCTTAATGTCTCTTCAGAAGTATCTATGATTTAAAAAATAGGGACTGAACCAATATCTAGAACTTACTCAAAGTCTCACTTCTTAGCATGTAGAGGGAGATCCACAACTGACCATTTCAGCTAATTAGCCAAAGAATGACAGTAAGGCAAGGACTATCTGAGCCTCCTCCTTAATGATGACTTGCTGTGTAATGGTAAAAAGTGATGTCAGTATAGCTCATTAATTGGTATCAGAGAAGAGATAATAACAATAATAAAGACAAATATGTAGAAGTAACTTTTTCATTTTCATATAAGGGTCTGTTTTGCATACAACTAATTTCTCCATATGTGAACTTATAAATATCTAAATGTATGTGTTCCTAACTACGTGTATGCTTGGCAGTGCAGATATGAAAGCTGGGTATTTTAATGATACTTGACTGAAATTTTATTTTGGCCATAATATTAAATGGTCTCGAGCTGCATTTGTTTTGTTACTTCTTGTTTGTCCTTAGCTCCCTATGAAATCAGTCATAAGATTCCCACTGACTATGGTGCATACCACTGGCCCATTTTTCCTCGGTTGCTCTTTAGGCAATAAAATTTCTGGTCAATGACCTGCATTTCTGCATAACTGTAAACTTCCTATACATCGGGTATTAAATGTAACATGACTTGTTTCTTAATCTGGGTGGGAGATAAGAAAATGGGTCCTAAATGACAGATGTTACTCAGATTGCTTAACGCACTGCCAGAAAGATCTAAGAGGCTGTAGTAAAGAGGGTAGCACAAGAAATGAGATAGGATAGGCAAATATGAAAGTACCCTTTTGTTATTTATTCAATTTATCAAGAGATTTTAGTAAGTTAAAAATTCTCATAACTAACTTTTGAAATAAAATACTTGGTTAATAGTAAACATGCTCAGCCCCATAATCCGGAGACTATTTATACTCTGGTAATTTCAAGAAACAAATATTAGCTTATAAATGCTGTGATGGCAAAATGTGCTAGCATACATGTTAAGTTTCTAATCAAACATTGCAAAAATTCATTAATCAGTATTTCATAGTTCATTACAGTCTGACTAATTTTGAAATCCTTCATGTAAATTGATTAAATGTCTTCAGTATTCAGATAAATGGGCTTTTGTTTTAAGCAACCTTTACTGTGAAGTCCATATTTCTCCAAGATTGAGTTCTGGTAACATTTGACTGTCGTGTCTGACATACTAGCTAGTTGCCATTTCACCCCTTCTTCCCCTCCTTCTATATTCCAAATATCTCATTGACCAATTGTGAGAAAAATATTCTTAAATCTTCTTTAGACATAACAGGTCATAGGTAGAAAGTGCTCCATCATCTATTGTCATCAGTCAGCAAAGCTTTTTTTTTTTTTTTTTTTTTTTTAATGCAAACTCTTGCGTGTGTTTTAAGGAACTGTTTTGCTATATAAATAGCAGACACGTGAACACCTCAGGTTGGTGATCAAGTCTTATTTTATACAATAGAATACATGTGAAAAATACTCGGGGCAAAAGCTCAGCTGTTGCACTCAAATATGCATTGTCTTAGTGAACAAGTATTTTTCCAGGGGCACGCTGCCCTCCCGATATCGTCAGTCCAATGCAGCCCCAGAAGCCGGTGCCGAATGCCAGCTCCCATTGCAGCTGAGCGCAGCTCTGCTCTCCTCCAAGGCAGAGGTCCCCTCAGTGGGGCTTCTGAAATGAGAGGAAAGACTCTGGTTTTACTGAGCCTTGTATTAGGACTCCAGGCTTTGCAGTTTTAGGTAAGACTGTGATGGGGGATTAATGGAGTTACTACAGCACATAGTGCTGTTTATTAGAGAGATACCACATTCTTTCTCATGTAAACATACAGCAGTTACTATATGGCGAACACAGAGAACAGTCTCATATAGTCTTCTGCAAAATAAATCCTTGTGAAAGCATAGTGCTGGCTGGAAAAGTAATGGCCATATTCTTGTTTGCTTTACTGGACAATTTAAAATTTCTACTGCAAATTTCTACTGCCATTTTTTAACTGGCTTTTCAAAAGAGTTCATCGCGGTTTAATTATTTCAGAGCTCATACAATGTGAATGTAAGGGCCTGAGGGTGGCCAGCGTATATTAAGTTTTCAAGTTAAAATCTGACTGTAGAAGTTTGTTGGTCATTCAGCTAACCATTGCAGACTCTTCTGTGTATCCAGAAAAAGAATTTATTCTATGTCTTCTCTTGGGTATTTTTTTTTTAAATCCTAGTATACTCTTTATATACTGATAATCTTGCCTATGCTAAGATCTCCAGTCCACCTTTTGCAAGAGCTGCACAGGTGGCAGTGAAGAGCCTCTGATCTTCCTTGGAGAGTGCCATGTTTTGGTCTGCATGCTCTGCCCTGAGTGTTTTCTCTGATGCTATAGAAAGGAGAATTTGGTCTGCATTGTTTTCATCTCCCTCCAGTTTGGCAAATGAACTAGATCGTCTGCAGATTATGTAAATTATTTTGCTTAATTTTTACTGGCAATGCCACAGCGTGCCCTTTTAATTCCTTGACAAATTGTTTCTGGAGTCCAGGATTCTTCTTACCTATGTCCTTCTTGTTACTTCTGTGCTCCAGAAACATGCTCTTTCTGCATGTTACGTCTTCAGCAAATGAGGGAAATGGCTTTACTCTTAGCTCCCTGGTCAGCTCTGAGATGCATGCAAGTCATAAGATGCAATTGCAGCGGCACAGCCGTAAGTACAGGCAGAGGTGCATCTGTCCTAACTAATGCTTTATTTATTATTTTTTATAGGCCGTTCAGTAGCAGTTGCCACAACAGTATCTATAAGAGGCAAAGCCAACTTTAACCAAAGACAATTCCTCTGCCCTTGAAGAATGTGTGCTGTTTTGATTTGATATTTCAAAAGAAATATGAGGATTCCAGAAGGTGTAGAATGATCTAAAAAGGGTGATCTAAGGAAAGTAGAGAACTTCATGAAAACTGAACCCCAAGAAAAATCTAGCAGACAGTAATATGTTACAGTTGTTGGCTTTGTTTTTCATCATTTAGGAGTTGATTTGCAAGCCACAACATCTAGTAGTGAAACATGCTACTTCTAATTACCAGAGGTATTTTTTTTTTTAAAACTGACTGTGGCCAAACTGATACCAGCGAGCTGTGTCAGATCAATGTTGTTGTTTTCAAATATTTATATGCATTTAGTCTTACATGTTTGTTCTTATAGGCTGTACTAGATCACATACCATGTTGTGGTAGATTGATCCTGGCTGAACGCCAGGTGCCCACCAAAGCCGTTCTATCACCCCCCCCCCCCCCCAGCTGGACAGGGGAGAGAAAATACAACAAGGGGCTTCATGGGTCAAGATAGGGACAGGAGAGATCGCTCACCAATTACTGTCATGGGCAAAACAGACTCAACTAGGGGAAAACTAACTCAATTTATTACCAATCAACCAGAGTAGGGTAATGAGAAATAAAACCAAATCTCAAAACACCTTTCCTCCACCCCTCTTTTCTTCCTGGGCACAGCTTCACTCCCGGATTCTCTACCAACTCCCCCCAGTAGCGCAGGGGGACAGGGAATGGGGTATATGGTAAGTTCATTACACGTTGTCTCTGCTGCTTCATCCTCCTCAGGGGCAGGACTCCTCACACTCTTCCCCTGCTCCAGCGTGGGGTCCCTCCCATGGCAGACAGTCCTCCACAAACTTCTCCAGCATGAATCCTTCCCACAGGCTGCATCCTTTAGGCACAGACTGCTCCAGTACGGGTTCCCCGCAGGGTCACAAGTCCTGCCAGAAAACCTGCTGCAGCATGGGCTCCTCTCTCCACAGATCCACAGGTCCTGCCAGGAGCCTGCTCCAGCGTGGGCTTCCCACGGGGTCACAGCCTCCTACGGGCACCCTCCTCCTCCGGCGTGGGGTCCTCCACAGGCTGCAGGTGGATATCTGCTCCACCATGGACCGCCATGGGCTGCAGGGGGACAGCCTGCCTCACCATGGTCTTCACCACGGGCTGCAGGGGAATCTCTGCTCTGGTGCCTGGAGCACCTCCTCTCCTCCTTCTTCACTGACCTGGGGGTCTGCAGGGTTGTTTCTCTCACATGTTCTCACTCCTCTCTCTGGCTGCCATTTCTGTGTCTCCGGCAACTTTTTTTACTTCTTAAATCTGTTATCCCAGAGGCGCTACTACTACCATTGATGGGCTCGGCCTTGGCAGGTGGCGGGTCCATCTTAGAGCCGGCTGGTATTGGCTCTGTCAGACAAGGGGAAGCTTCCAGCAGCTTCTCACTGAAGCCACCCCTGTAACTCCCCTGCTACCAAAACCTTGCCACACAAGCTCAATACACATGTATAAGCAGAATATAACTTAATTTTCTTCCTGTTCTTTGCTAGGTCAGCATGATTAATCATGACTTTTTAACCAAAGGTTTGAACTTTTTCATGAGAAGTTCTCACATCTTCCTCTTCAGTTGGCACATTCCTCTAATGGCCACTTTGTTTGGATCCTTGGCCTTCACAGTCCCTTTGAAAGCCCAGCAGAATGCCTGAGTTTTCAGCTGTGTAATGGTAGGCCACTGAGGAAAGGCTTTTGGGAATGTGCTTCATTTCTGGTTTATCTTGAATTCTTTCCTTGTTTTCATACTTCCTAGTTTTTGTTCATATATTAAAAGACTTTCAGTTTTGAGATAGTTGTGAACTTTTTTTTTTATTTTAGAGCAATGCTTTCTAGTGTGACTCAAACTCTGATACTGTCGGTTACTAATTTACAGTACGAAGCCTATCAAGTTGCCTTCAGCACTTCACAAGACTAGTATTTTATTGTTTAGCAGAGCCTTTTTGAGATAAAATGCTATCAGCTAGTTTTTGTATGTTGAGTTCTTATTCATGTGAAAAGCCTTGGTTATTTCTTGGGACTTCTGCTATAAGAATCATAGAATGAAGATGAGGAGATATAAGCCAATTTTTTGATTAAGGAGTTTTGTATCTGATTTCTTTCTAATCATTATTAAATGTATAAATGTTTGATTCAACTGAAGGGAACTGCGATGAGTTCAAGGGGTTTTTATGATAAACTTTGACCAAGATATTAAAAGGAGACTTTCAAAGGTATTAGGCACTTAACTGAAATCCCTTGGAATATCTGAACTCAGATTCTCAGTCTTGTCCCTTGCTGGAATTTGGTGCACAGCTGATACCAAGAACTGTCAGAAAGTTCATTGGCATTTTGACACAATTGACTATAATTTGCAGGGACAGAAAGGCATTCTTCTCTTTTTCAGATTTCTCCTCCTGTGGACTATTTGATGTTAATAATAAAATTTCATCTGTTTCCTTTCATGTCAATCTAGAGAAAAAAACCCGACAGACTGGAAAAGGACTGTTTCAAGTAAGTTGTTTTACATATAACAGATTCCAAATTACATTTATTTCTGCAATGTTATTTGTAGGAAGCATTTATTTAAGAAAAGAAGAAATCTTTCAGAAAACAATTACGTATGATACTTCTATGGCTATCGCAGTGGTTTCTGAAGTAAAGTCTCCTTTAAGGTTTGCAAATTTTAATTCTAGTGGTAGTACTTTTTTTGCTTTAAGCAGCAGCTTGATAGTAACTGCGTAATAGTATGCGTTCCAGCTTTGTTTCCTTTAGTAATTTCATAGCAGATGCCTTCAGTGAAGATACTGTACTTACAAGTATAAGGTGAGCAGAATACAGAGAATACATCTTCTAGTTACCCGGGAGAGATAGCAACATGTGAAGGAAGAAAAAATATTGAAGCAATATGTACTTTTACCTAGCTTTTATGAACATAAAGTTTTGAAACAATTTATCCCTCACTTCAGTAATATTTGTGTCTTTCATAAATCATATTTACATATATTTTATGGAAAAATAGCTCCCCTTACTGCTTCTGTAATAAAAGAGCCTTTGCAAATCTGCTCCCTAATAAATTAAAAGTAGCTGGCCACATCTTTTTTTGAAAGTCATAAAGGGGAATTAAGTGCCCATCTCCCATTAACTTTTGATGATGCCTGAGAAAATCTGCCAGAAGATTTCTCACAGATGCCTCTGAAACCAATGGTTGGGAGTTTACTTTGATTTTAGAAGCAAGAAATTTGCCATGTTACACTCTACTTTTTGTCTCAAAGAGGATCGTTGTTTGGTAATATGACCACGCCTGACAGGTTTGGTTTTTTTTTTCAGAAATGTAAATTTTCAAAGGCTGAGGATACTTTACGTTTGGCAACACTGGCTTTTATAACATTATAAATATAAATTTTTAAAACCATGCTTTCTGATATGTCTTATTGTATAGCCCTAATAAAATCCTCAGTGATATGTATGCAAGTTTACTTCAACAGAATGATAGTTGTTCCTCCAAGCAGCATTTGTAGCAATGGCCATTGCTGTTGGAGGTGGCCCATGTAAGAGTGAAGATACGTAATTTGTGCTCCTGCTTGTCCGTTCACATACTATGTGCCTTTGGCAGAGTTTCTCCCTTCTTGGTGCCTATCTTCCTTCTCCTCTCTACAGATTTTAAGATATATGCACTAGAATTTATTTTAGCCAGTGTTTGTGCAGTATTTGCTAAATGGAGCTCTGATCCCGAGTTCTGTAAATAGATAATAGCAAAATGAGTTCTGAAAAACATTAAAGGTACAAGTAACAGTATAGGAGCTAGGAATGTCTTCAGTTTACATTTTCCTATTGTTTCATTCCAAAAATTGTTTGCTATATAGCCTTTTCGGTGTTTTGGTGCACTGCACTGTGCTGCTGTGTGGCATTTATATGCAATAGAAGAAAAAAAAATGAGATAGCATAACATCTAAGAGAGAACTCTTTGACCACTGATGTGATGTAGTGGTCTCAGGAGCAGCCGAGAGCTAAATAAAGCTGTATTTCTTATAAGCAGGTTAAACCTGTGGTAAAAGATCTTGGCTAGAAAGCTTATTTAACTGTAAGGAAGATGAAACTTTCCAACTTTCCCCTCCTTTCATTAAGAGGACGTTGAGATGGACTGTCTTCAGAAGAAACACGGAAACCAGGGGGAGGGGAGGTGTCCTGGTTTCAGCTGGGATAGAGTTAACTGTCTTCCTAGTAGCTGGTACAGTGCTATGTTTTGAGTTCAGTATGAGAAGAATGTTGATAACACTGATGTTTTCAGTTGTTGCTCAGTAGTGTTTAGACTAGAGTCAAGGATTTTTCAGCTTCTCATGCCCAGCCAGGGCACAAGAAGTTGGCACAGGACACAGCCAGGGCACCTGACCCAAACTGGCCAACGGTGTATTCCATACGATGGGACGTCCCATCTAGTTTAGGAACTGGGAAGGGGGGGGCAGGGAATCGCTGCTCGGGGACTGGCTGGGTGTCGGTCGGCGGGTGGTGAGCAATTGCCCTGCGCATCATTTGTACATTTCAATCCTTTTATTACTACTGTTGTCATTTTATTAGTGTTATCATTATCATTATTAGTTCCTTCTTTTCTGTTCTATTAAACTGTTCTTATCTCAACCCAGGAGTTTTACTTCTTTTCCCGATTTTCTCCCCCATCCCACTGGATGGGGGGGGAGTGAGTGAGCGGCTGCGTGGTGCTTAGTTGCTGGCTGGGGTTAAACCACGACAGGAGGAAATATCAGTTACCCCAAAATTAGTTATTTTATTTTCTTTGACTGTAAATATGTTTGTTTCAGATTATGATACTGTTTATATTATTGCTTACTAGTGCATTTTCAAATTCTCTTTAGCCACATATTCTATGGGCCAGCCTCTCCTGTCTGAGTGAGATGGAGAAATCAGCCTTGGGGAAAGGGAAGGAACAGGGCTGGGGAATGGTGATGCTTGGAAGTAATCTAGCATGCAATGAATTCTCAGTTTCTTACCTGGCTTGTAGTGGAGCCTGCCAGTGTTATCAAAAAGAAAAGGGGGAGCAGTTTCAGACAAGTCTATTGTAGAAGGTGGCACCCTGTTTTCTCCAAGATATCTGAAACTGGAAAGGCCATCACAGTTAGAAATGGTCAGTAGAGTTATCTGTTTGGCTTTAGGAAATAAAGCAGAAGAGATAAAAAATCACGAATGCTTTTCTTATTCTCAGCTGGTGAATTTTCTGTCCCACAGTCTGGTATATATTTTGAAGGTATATTGCAGATGAAGGACAGAAAAGCACAAGACCAGAGTCACTCATGTTCAGAACTAGATATGACTAAACCTGACTCTGCAAGCTCAAACAGGTTTTCAGTTTTATCATAGTTCTCCTTGCATTAGCTGAACCCTTTACCCTTGGTGATGGCAGCAGCTGCTGGAAACATGGCCACAGTAGAAATAAGATTGCTGTAGTTCTGAAGGCAACAAACTGAAAATGAGCAATCGTGGTCTACAGCAATCTATAGACATGGGGAGTAAAATATTCCAAATGGCTTAATTAAGCCTGTTGTGCAGCTGAATCATTGATCCAAAGGTGAGTATCTAAAAAAGGGGTAATTTGGTGGAAAAAAAGATTTTTCCTGGATTAAAAATTATGAAGTAAAAAAAAATAGTAGATGTCTATAATTAAGATTTCTTCATGTGTGCTGGTTGGTTTTTTTTTCCCCTCCTCTTATCAGACTTTAAACGTATTAAACTGAAAATTTAGCAGGCTGAGAGAGTTGAGGTTGTTTACCCTGGAGAAGAGGAGGCTCCAGGGAGACCTTACAGCAGCCTTCCAGTACCTAAAGGGGACTTACAAGAAAGCTAGAGGGGGACTTTTTACAAGGGCGTGTAGTTATAGGACAAAGAATAATGGCTTTAAACTGAAAGAGAGTAGATTTAGATGAGATGTAAGGAAGTTCTTGACTATGAGGGTGGTGAGGCACTGGAACAGGTTGCCCAGAGAAGCTGTGGATGCCCCATCCCTGGAAGTGTTCAAGGCCAGGTTGGATGGGGTTTGAGCGACCTGCTCTAGTGGAAGGTGTCCCTGCCCATGGCAGGGGGGGTGGGCTAGATGATCTTTAAGGTTGCTTCCAACCCAAACCGTTCCATGACTATGAAAATCAGAGAAAATCACTTAACTCTCTCCTACGTGCAGTACCAATTAGTTTGATTTGAATTAATTTGCTTCTGAGATTAAAGTAAACTATAGGGATTGTGCCAAATAAAACCAAGATAAACTTTATGATCCAATGGTGATTTAAGTACTTTTTGTTCTCATTTACACTGGCAAATTTGATCTGGATTACCTAAGAGGGGCTACATTTCTAACAAAGCATTTAACAAAAAAATAAGAGAAAGTGTTTTTGTATTGAAACCATCTCTCAAAACTAAAAAAGGGTGCTTTCTGAAAATATTGTAAATACACTAATAAGAATTATTTTAAAAGGTTTTGCTAGACTTTGAATCTAAGCAGCTAATGTTAGATGGGGGGGGTAGCTATGTAAATCCAACTTGAGTTGCCATTATTAACCATTAATCTTAAAATAGATGAAACCATAGACACTGGAATCATACACTGATAATTTAATATAAATGTATTAGACTTGCTAATAATATTCTGCCAAGGACTGTTTTAAGCATCTGAAAAAACCACAGACTAACTCATAGTAATAACATAATTTCAGACAGTATCTTAGTTTGGGAAAATATGTTTTATGTTACCGAATTTAAAAAGATAAAAATATTTTAAAATGTTCTCCTTATGCTTCTATTGTATTTTTACTTTATTGCTGGTGATTTCTACTTTTGACTAGCTAATGGGAATGTATTTTTTCTCTGTATTGCTATTACCTCTTCCTGCTACTTTCCAGGTCACTAATTTTTCTGCTTAGAGTTCATTCTGCTTAGACCGATATGCTGTCTTTTTTAATGAGGTTATTTCTGGGTTATTAGCCTTCCTGTTATATGATACCTTATGTGAAAGATCTAATTGATGTAAATCAAACATAGCTTGCAGAAGAAAATCAAAATGATCTTTTAGATATTTTGTAGGTTCATGTGTATCTCAGAAATTTTGTATTTAAAGCTACTTTTTACACAAGAAGGTTATATGTGGCTAATAACACAAATAAATCTTTTTTTATTCATACATTAACAGGTTCAAAGAAGTGGAAATTGAAGAAATGCATTGGCATTTTGGTTTGCTGAATAAGCTTTAGATGGAAATTACTCTGAAAAGTATTTAGTGGGAGGGGTTTAATTGTACAGTTGAATAACCTCAGTAACATTTTTTTTATTAAAGCATTCTTACATAAGCCGTTAAGCTTTAGGTTAATTTTTACTGTTATTTTCTGGTTATATTTAGTAACAGGGATTGGAAATACTGTGCTATACCTTGTTAACACTTTTAAATGGATTACATGTATGCTGTTTTTTTAGAATTATGTTTTTTGCAAATTTTGCAGTCAAAAGGATTGTGTTGTTATGTTACACATATTAAAAACATGTTTTTTTTCCAGTCATTTCGCTTGTGGCAATCGGTAGCGTCAAAGGGAATTGTCTGACTTTTGTATATATGTTATAATTATATAGGAAAGTAAAATGTGGGGTTTTTTTTTTCACATCAGCGTTCCCCTCCTTTGCAGTCTGATATTTTTTACCTCAACAGAAATGTCCTAGTTTAAAGATACATGAGTGACCTTTATGAATACCAATTTATATTCTTCTATACTACCTGTGCATGTTTTACATAATATACACACAAAAGACATGTTGTTTCTTGAGAAAATATCTGGCACAATACACCCCAATTTACCTTGCTATGAATATTTAGATATGTATTACATTTGAATTTAAAGTTTCTCTTGCCAGCTGTCAAGTTTGGGGGTTTTTTGGTTTTGTTTCGTTTTGTTTTGTTTTTTTCTTTATTATTTTGCCTATGTTTTAGGGTTGGAGTACATAGCAGTGTCAATCTCTGCTGCCACACCTTAGTTCTATTTAACACATGTACAAAATTGTTTATCCCACAGAAAAACTGGGACAAAATCCAATTTTGATCTTCTTTACAGATCTATAAAGAAAAACAGTCTCTGATAAAAAAAAAAGCCTTCCAAGCTAATAGGATACATTTTATTTGGCTTTTGCTCAGAGCTAGCAAGCTATCCGTTAGTATTCCTGAATCACTAGAATTGTTTTATTTTCAAAGAACCTGAGAAAATTCCTGGTTTTGAGGGATACAAACATAATAAAATGTTGGAATGTTTTCTAAATCTTGTGCTGATCTTCTGAGCACGCTTAGAGTCAATGAAGTATTTTGAGGGAACCTGAGCAGGCTCAGACTGAGCTGTGTGTTCTAGAAATTTAACAAACATATTTGTCTATAGACAACGTGTTTTCAGACAAAACTTCCTGGTGAATTTTTGATAAACAATAGATAGTGTGAGAAATTATAGTGAATAAAAACATACACCATAGAAAATAACATCAGACTAAGCAACAACTTAATTTTTTTTCTTGTTCTCAGTGAATGCAGAAGAAATCACAACAGTTCAAGTAAAGGCATTTCCCTGTGGAAGGTGAGTTAGCAGTTGTTAAGTGAAAGAAAGAAGATGATAATGACAGCTCATTTTGAAGAAGCTAGAATTTTGTGGTTGTCAAAGCCAGACGTGCATTTCAGCAAGTAAAGTTAGATGTGTCAGGTTCTAATCTGGTGACTTCTAGTACACCATTTGGACATTAGATTTAAATTAATGGCATTAGTTTCACTGACATAGTTTTCCCAAAAGTCACTGCATGGTTCACAAGATTTCAAAGTATTGCCATTATTGTTGTTTAAGATGTTTAATTTGAACTAAGGATCTCAAAGGACATAACAAAAGACTTATGCAAACTGAGTTTAAGAATAAGCTGGAATATTATAATTTATTTTCTTGAAGCATGTAACTTGAGGGGAAAACAAAAAAAAGCAAAAAAAAAAAAAAAAAAGAAGCTGACACCTTGGTTGAGGAAAAAAATAATTTCCCTCCACAACGTAAAGTGGATCCAGACTGATATCTGCTTGGGAAAACTTCTTACAGGTGCAGCCGATATCAAAAAAATCTCTTGAGAAAGCTTGTTGGAGAGTGGCATTGTCTGGCATAGCAAAGACAGGTGTATTTCTGTATATAAAGCTACAGAAAATTTCCTCCACTGGGTGAAGATAAATGAACTTGTGGGTATTCTGGAAGGTTCTTCCTGCAGCTGCTTGCTGCTAGATGGTGCAACAGCACTGTGGCTGCCAGAAGGTCCTCTACAGAGTGCTTTCATATCAGTACCAATATCGCCTATTCCATGCACAGCAACTGCTGTGAAATATCCTTTTAGCAGAGTCACCTTCTTCAGCAGTTACAGAGATGCAATCCAGTGGTATTGCATCTTCAAAAAATCTGGACTATCACTGTGATCTTGTCCCCCAGATCCTTTCTTTTCCTGGAAACCTGTAGTCTTGTATCCAGCACCCTTGCTGGAATATCTGGTTTAGTCTTATGGATTAATCTGAGCATGAAATTGTTCTGCAGATTACAATAGAAGTAGAAAGTCTTTAATCCTAAACTGTGTCTCTTCAAATTTTACCTAATTCCAGCCCACAGTACCTTGTGCCTTGGACTCCATCAGGAGATAGAGTGGTTCAGAGTGCTCTGGTATGTGTTGCCCGCAGTATGATCTGAGGAGCTTTTTGAAAGCCTGGTAGAACTTGAAGAGACATGGCTCTAGCAGTACCATCCCCAAAACCGCATGTGCAGAAGTAGGCAGAAATTCAAGCCATGAATCTTGCGGAGAGCTTGGTCCCAAATGTTTCCATAGCAGGTGATGGTCTGGATGGAAGGTATTCCTTTAAGATCCACCAATGCAATTGAAACTGCTTTTGTTTCACATTCCTAGCTAGATGGAGCTCACCATTGGGGAAGCAGACCTCTGCTATGTGGCTTTAACTGGTGAACTGCTGAACAGCACAGTCCTGGGGCTGAACAGGAGCCTAGGATCAGTTTTGGGTGTGGGACACCAATATATCTGTAAGGCCTCCAAAGGTGAAGTCCTTGTAGGACTCATTGTGTGTGTGTGTTTTTCCTAAAATTTGAGCTTGCCAGGTGTATCCTTTGCAATATAACAAAGTGAATCCTTTTCTTCTGTATTAGTCCTTGTGTTTTACTGCCCACAGCAGCTCAGTTCTCTTTAGCTGTGGGCTGCTTACTCGCAGCAAGTAACTGAAATGTATGATTGTCTGAAAATAGCTTATTTGTCAAGCTCTGTTAATTCTAAAGTTTATCCAATGATATATTATGAGTAATATATTGATAACAGAGGTTGTGGTAGAATGCTGCTAGAAAATAGGAAGTTTGTATTTATGTGATAAGCGCAGCAGTTAATTTGCATTCTTCTATATAGTTTGTATTGCTTGCACACAACTAAATGCAGTCACACATTTACTGAATGCTGTTAAGGTCCATGCATTGCTTGGTGATGGAAGACAGCCATTATAAGACTTCCAAAACATGTTTCCATCAGTTTCCTATCATAAGGCAGGTGGGTGGCCCCAAACTGGCCTGTTGGGCTGACAACAAATGTATCTGAATTCATCCACAAAATGCTTGGTGCTACTTGGAAAAAAGTCTGAAGAAGCAAATATTAGTAGCTTGTTTGGCAAAAGTTTAAGTGAAAACAAGTGATGAGCTTTTTAGTGCTTCTGTTTTGTATTTGTTTTTCTTACTAGCGGTATTAAATTAATAGTTTACATTCAGCTGATATTAGAGTTTGGGTAGTATTAATGTTTGGGTCAAACAACATTGATTTATTTGCAACATATGGGGGGAAAAAAGGTGATGTGACTTGTGTTCTTTCCCTTCCACACTTTTCTGATTTGCACTGAAACAGTAACGAGAAAACAAATGTATGATTGTTTTTTCCTTCTGTAACAATTATTTGAATTCCTTAGATGTTCCATTATCTTCGCTGTTGAAGAGCCAACTTGTTCATAACTCAATGTCTGCCTTTGCAGGACCTAAGCCCTTTTTGCATGCTTTGAAATAATGGCCGCTAACCATCACATCTCATTCTGCTGTAGGGTGGAGCTGCACAGCCATGGTGGCATGGCTAGCAGCTGCTGCTGCTCCTGCTCCTCTCTTGCCCTTGCAGCTCATAGCAGCCACCAGTAGAAGCAAACCAGTACCCAGCCAGTAGAGATGCCATAAAGATATGCTAGATTTGACCATCTACCATACGTGAAAGATAGCACCTAGCAACCATGTTTCTGGTTTTGAAGTTATGCAGAGATGATGTGCTAGCACAGGTCTTGCACTGTGCGGCAGTGGTGAGTGTCAAATAACTGATGTCGTATGTTTCCCCATGATTAAGAATTTAAGCAGTTTGTTGTAGCAGAAGTATCTAATCACATATCTTCACCGGGGTAGACCTTTTTGTGAAAAGAGCACAGATGCTTGGAGCTCCTTACACTGCTGTGGCACTGGGAGGTGTGTACGTTCTTCACATTGTGGATTTTAAGAGGTTGAATCTTCAAAACTGATCATGTAGCAATTTTTGGCTTTGTTTTAAAACAACAAAAAAGCTACTTCTGGATATGCGTGAATGCTTTAGAGCTCTGTGTTTAAATAAGCAGAGGATTTGTGGGGTTCAGACATGTAGGGTTTGAATCTTACAGCAGGAGAATGGGTCTGATAATTAAGGAAACGTCATTCATGTTTCACCTACTGCTAGGAACACTTTTGTCTTTGGGTGATTTAAGTTTCAAATAAAGTCCTGGACATTTGGAAGGAATCCTCTATTTCAGTCTGTTTCTGTTCCTCTCAAGAAAATATTTATCTTCAAATTAGGGGTGTAATAAGGGGCATGTTTACGAGCTCTTTAAAAAGTGAAAGTGTTGGTGCAAATGTCTCGGGTCTTCAGAGTTCAGTAGTGAATCTTTTTTGTTTTGTTTGGACACACAAGAAAGGAAGCTGCTTACCAAATTTATGGAAGTGCTTTAACATTTGCTTTTTCAGGTGTGTGAAATGGCTGGCACTTACTTCCAGGTCTATATCATAATCTAATAAACCTTTAATCCAGAAGAGTCTTTAAACCACTCTTTCTGAGTAATTTAAACTGTTGTATCTGCCTGCCTGTAAAAGATGGATAGTATTACCATTCACCTGGGAACTATCTTCATTAATAAATTTGGATGAGATTCCATTCACTCTTTTCATCTGTGCTTGACACGGAATTCTGCAGGTGCAGTCAAAGGTGAAATTGGGGGGAAAGAGGAGGAGAAAAGACTATCTAACTTCATAATAGAAAATTTTTCCCTTTAGTTTTTACCATTCTGACATATCACTTTTTGTGATTGTTCACTCTTACTACTGCAGCACCAAAACTAGTTTTTCAACAGGCTCTGTTAACATCAAATATGAATATTCTTTTCCTTCTGTTGATAGTAATTAAATCCAATAGAGATCATCTTGAACTTGAAAATGCAGGCCATGGTTCAGAACTGGGATGTATAGCTTTAGAGCGCGCATCTTTTTGTTCATTTATATTTCATGGGTGTGTGAGATTCTGGGAATTCTATCTCAGTATTTCTGTAATTTGTGTACAAGCAAAAAAAGATGGAAAGGCCTTATCTGCCTGTTAGTAATTATAATAGTAGAAATCTAAGAAGCCTCATCTGTTGCTCATCTGTTTAAAGCAAGATTTAGTAATCTGGAGCAGTACTGAAGATCAGATACCTTTCTTTTGTTCGGTCCCCTACTTAGCAAAAACATCAATGCTAAGAACATTTCATCTTCTGGTGTGTGAAATTGTTTAATTTGTGGTTACAATGTCTTTAATTTCAGGAACGCGTATCCTTCTCCAGTCAGCACCTCAGTGCCAAAGCATAGCTATCGGAGCCCCCTTGTACTGAGCATCATATTGTGCGCTGTACACGCAATACAGTGTATTGTGCCTGTCCTGGCAATAAGCCCTACTGGAACCCTCCAGGGTAGGCAACGCCATGAGTAATCTGGAATGACTTACAAGTTAGTTGTCTGACTTGTGTGTTGATTTGCCAGCTAGAATTAGCTTGGTTTTATGCATGATGAGGACGCCAAGCGAAGTCATTCACCTCTTCCAACATGCTGAATTTCATCAAACCTGTAAGAACAGAAATGAGAAGGAATTCTACCCTTTTTCAAATTTGGCTGAAATTGGCCAAAGGTTAAATGGTCAGTGGCACCTCAAAGATGGGCAACAATGGTTGCAGAAACCTTGCTTTCTTCAGGAGCGAGGTTTCTGCCGTAGTGAGTTTAGGAACTAATGAAATATTCCTAAAACTTTATAAAAGAATTTTCACTATCCTCATTTTACATCTGATTAGAAAAGTGATTGCTGCACCCCCCTCCCCACCCTGAATTCTGCTGTAGAAGGGACAGGTGAGCTATCTGATGAGCATGTTAAGTGTTTAAGTGTTTTAGATCTTTGAAGACACCAACTTTGGGTTCATCTACAGATGATGAAGACTCAAAATAGTTATGACTGTCATGTGAAAACAGATTCTACTTTCATTGACTTTATAAGTTTAACAAGGTGAATATTTTAATTTTTCTCAATATTTTCTACTGCTTTCTATCAAAGATATTGAATGGCCCAAATCATGCAACATGCACCATGAATGCCAACTTGTTCTTTATCCACCTGCCATTGGAATATTACAGATCAGTTTAGCAAGAGCATTAACAGCAACCATTTTTATTCCCCTTGCTCCTTTTTCAAATCCCAGAAGATGAATTCTTATGTAGTCAGTTCAACATGTAGATGACCAATTTATGTTGTAATTCCTAAAACAGTGCTTAGAATTTATGCTAGCTACAGCTCAACAGTGCTGAGCATTCCCAGATTCCTTTTCTTTACTTGCATGCATTCTGACAGGAAACATTATTCTTTTTGGTTAACCTGTCTTTCTAAGATAATTAATTTGTATTTGGAGCTTTCAAAAAGATTTTAATTAAAAGTTAGATTTATGCCAAAATGTTTCCTGGGATCGTGGGTTTTCTTTCTGTATATATACTGTGTGTACACTTTTTCAGAATGCTGCAATAAATCCACAGGCATGTAACATGTTCTGCAACTCTCAGAGATATCCTGGGAAAGTCAGTTCTACCTACAGGTTTTTTTCCAGATTACATTGGTTTATAAATTTGTCTGGAATGTGAATTTCCTTCTCTGTTGTGGTCTTTTGTTAAAAGCTATCTTTACATCATGATAAAACTTTTCTTTAAAAAAACAAAATACTTAATTTCATTAATCTGTTTAGCAATACCAATATAATGAGCCATAATATTGATTTTTTTACTTAGGATTTAAAATCTCTATTTCTTTCCACAGAATTAAATGCTTCAAGCTGATACTCAACCTCCTTACAGTCCCCTCTTTAATTTAGTTGTTATAATTAGGCATTAACTGGTGTCGGTGGTATAGCCAGTTACAAGCCATTCTGTTCTGCTTGTCTTGATTATCACAGTTTAGATGTAAAGTAAATTAGAATGAAAGACTATACAGTCCAATTACAGATAAAAGCAGCAAACTCTGCTGCTGTAATTAGATGCCAGTACTATTTTTCTTAGATTTTCTATCTCTGAGGGCATTTCTTGTAGCTACTTTGCTGAAGCTAATGTTTAAAGATTTTATAAATGCTGGTGTCTTTGTGCCATCATCTTTGCTCCTTAAACTTTAAGTGGCCTGTTCTGAGGTGCAAGATCTGTGTCTATGTATTCCTTGTCCATGATACATTTTTCTTTCAAGGTGATGTAATGTGTTATCCATATTATGAGTGTAAAGACCTTAATAAGCATGAGTGTGAAGTAGTTAATGTCCGTGTGCTCAAACCTTTCCCTTTGCAGCAGTGAGGAGTTACCTGCTTTTTGCCATAATGCAGAACTATACCAGCTGTTTCTCCTCTGTCATGGCAGATGTAAGAGAAGGCGTGCTGAGGGTTCTGCTGCCTTCCACCTATGTGACTTCTTCACCAGAGGACAGTCACCTTCACAAATCTGCTGTGAACCTGAGTCTCTGGTGTACCTCATTGATGATTGCATGTTTTAAACAGCACCTCCCAGAATTATTCATTAAAAGGAGTGTCTGCTTCAAAGAGTTCATGGGATAAGGGGAAGATGAAGGCACTCAGCAGGCAATTGACTCAAGATCATATAAGGTTTCCTGGCTCCCAGTCCAGTATCCTACAAGCCAGCTCTTATTAACTTCCTAAGAAATCTTTATAAACTGGCACGCAAGCATCCATAAAATAGCAAAAACCAATGTAGGTTGGATTGGCTTTGATACCTTTTGCGGAAAAGAATCCAGTCCTTTATGAATGGCAAAAAAGCTCTAGATCCCAATTCAGTGAAACATGATGAAACAGACAAGAACCATTTCACCCTCACCAGGATGGTCACTGTAAATATGACATTTTTAGTACTTTTACCAGTAAAGACAATGCAGACAGTTGTGCTAAGACAGTTTGTAAATGCAAGGAATACTTTATCCCAGCAAAAAAATACAAATTCTACTGTATTCATCCTTAAGTCCCTAAGTTACCCTAAGGTAAAAAGGAAGTACCTTTCAGATAATTTAGGAAAACTCCGATGTTTTCTACAGCTGATCAAAAGCACCTGAAGGAATAATTCTTGTGCTGAAAAATACAAATTTATAATTTTGTTGTGGGAAAAACTTAATTTCAGTTAAGATGTTGGTGGAACACAGCATCAAAATAATTGGCTTCAACTGCTTTGTTTTGGCAAAGTTGTTTCAAGTCTTTCCAATGCATACTGAGTGTGACAATTAGTGAGTATTAGTATTATAAGTGTTATGCTATGTTTAGTGTTTATTATATACTCAATATTTTACATGCTGCAAAATCTGAAATTATTTGAATCAGATTGCTGAAGAAATAATGTCTTCATATGATTTTTTTTCAGGGATAATATTTTACTGGAAAATAAAAGAATTGTTGTTTTGCAACAATTGCAATTCTTTTTTTTCAATTGAAATAATTGAACTGCCAGTTTTTGAGCAGTTTTCTAGCCCTTTAACAACCGGTGATATGTATTATATGTCACTGAGTATCCAAAGTGTTATTCTGTAAAGTCATAAAATATCATTTATACATGATAAAACTTTCAAATTAGTACAAATTCTTATCAGTAAGGGATAGTGCCAGAAACTATCTCAAACAAGGAAGATGAGGAGTGTATTGCTCATTATGTGTGAAATTTGCCTGACTAGAATACAGTCCAGCTGCTTGGATTTTAAGTCAGTCTCATGCTCTTTCAGAGGTGAACTAAACCTCTGGAGGAGAGCCTGGGAATATGGGTGTACTACTATTGACTGAAATGGCAGCTACAACTCTTTCACACTATTTGAATGACATACTTGAAACATCAAAGGCATCTATAGAAGAGCTCCACAATGGACTTTACATTGTCTGAAGAACTTGTATCACTATAGAAACAGGAAATCTAAAGAAATTTTATGTGAGTATCATAATATTAGAGACCATTATTGGGGTGATATTATAACTGGTAGTAAAAGAGATTTAAAAAACGTACTTGTATTATCAGTGTTTCTCTCCTACCTGCTGTGTTCGAGTACCATTTTAATGTACTGGTAAAGTGGAAAAGACTCATATTGTTTGATTCTCTTGGGTAAAGTTAATTGGTAATTTAAATGAAAATGATAATCAAAAAAACATTTAGTAAGTTTCATTTTTCAAAGCAATGTTAAAACTTCCTGTTTTACAGCAAATATACAGAAAATTATACATGTTGATTTAAGGAGATGCAGTTTTACCTGATTAATTTTCTAAAGATCATTTAAGGTGTAAGCAAAGCTTATATTTTCTTCTGAAACTAAATTGGTCTGACCCCTTGCTATTTTACCTACAATTAGTTTGGTGTAATCACAGCATACAATTTATTCTGCTTCCACAAAAAAATTATTGTTCATGGGGCCATAAAACTCTTTAGAAATTGCTTAATGAACAACTCAGCCATGAGTAGGTCTTAGAAGATGAGAATTGGTATTAAATATGTAGAACATGAAGATGCAATATGTGTACGTTGTACCTAACAAACTTGGTATGAAATGAACCCCCCAGGACACTCTATAGTGTGGAAAAATAGCATGAAGTCACATAATGAAAGACTGTATCTAAACATATCAACCTGAAGTAAGATGACGTGTAAGCTAAATCCTGGTATCTCCTGATTTCTGAAGGCTTGGATTTTCCATCTTAGTATTAGCTTAAGATGAACTCAGGTTTTCTTTTGTTGGTGGTAGATTTTCTTTTTAATGAAAATGGTGGCATCATTCATATGTAGGATTTTGGACTGAATTACATGCTAATAGTTCGGGTAAAATTGTTTGGCATCAGTGCTTCCTAAAGCTAGGAGACCTACATGCCAAACACCAGACTTTGTGATTTTTTTTTTTTTTCCAAGTAAACGAAATTGCTGAAACTTCTGCTACACTCGAACTATCCAGCAGTCCAGAAATGAGGATCAGCCCATAGCAAGAATATTCAGATACCTATATAGCACCTGTACTTTCAACAGGATTGTTCCACATCTTATTTTTGCTCTGTAAATCCATAGAATTAGCTTCTGATTTTTAGTATATATGCTTTGCTCATAAGAGAAATCAAAACAGATTTCTTCATTAATTCTTACAGAGACTGAGACAATTTTTCCTTTATTTCCTCTGTAGACAATGGTAGAGGTAAAGATACCAAGTCTCATTGAACCTTTTTTCCCCTCAGGTAAAAAAAAAAAAAAAAAGAAAAAAAAAAAGGCAGAAAAACTATCTGCAGTATTAGAGTTATGGCTAGAGGGAGACATTTCCTTCTTGAGCTCTCAGATTTATTGGTGATGAACCCTTTCTGTGGCAGCTCAAAGGTTACATAGAAAGTGATAAAGAAACAAATGATATATTTCTGTAACCCTTCACTTTCAACATAAGAGTACTTGTATTTTGTCTTCTGTTGTAGAAACCAATGCTGCTCAAGGAGATTAATTCCTCAGAACAGCAGCTTTTTGTGGAAGAGATCTGTAGATAGATCTGGATTGATTCTCTGTGCATAGTATGATGCTATTGAAAAAAACCAACAAGTTTGCCAAAGAGTCAGAAATGAGTTTTCTAATGAGATATAAATAGTACCTAAAGCCAACCTGGGGTTTTAGGTAAGTGGGGTCAACATGGTTTTTTCTATTATATCTCCAGAATCAGGGGGAAAGGATCATTACCCTTTTCATTTAGCAAGAGCAACTTGAATCATCTACATCTTAACCTATGCATTTTCTATAGCATCTGTCACCATATTAGCATGATGCTGACGTATGATTTCTCCTCTTCGACGCTTTTCCTCAAACCACTTTCAACGGGTTGAAATCTTATCATGATTTCCTACTGCCAAAGAATATTAAGAAACCTGTTTCCATTGCCAATTTGTAGCAGGAAAGACGTACTTGAGCTTCAAAATATTGTTTCTATTTTAACTTTTGTCAACAGTGTACAATAAAGTCTTTTGGGAGAGATTTTCAAGATGCACAAAATATTAGCCAAAATAGCATCAGTCATAAAAGTACCTTTGTCTTTAGTGGACAAAAATGTAAATAATGCATGTTTTTTAAAATCCTACCATCATTTATTGTAATACTTTGTGGGTTCATAAGATCTTATTTCATTGGTTGCCATACAGCCTCCAGAAAGCATCACCTTGTGCACAGCTCAAGACCTCTTTCCTTAGTAAACTAACGGAATACCTTTTGGCAACATTCCAACTAATAGTCTGCTCCAGATGGCATTGCTTACAACTTCTAAGAAGCACGGGAACAGGCAGCAACTGCCTTATTCTTTCTGTCAAATAAACAATACATATTTTGGTAGGTTGGGATGGGGTAAAAATAAATCAAGCTTCGTGAGCATGAGCAGTACATAAGTAGAAGTGTTTGACTTTTGGGGGCTGAGTTGACTACTATCAAGTTCAGAAAGGAATTCCAGATAATATCTTGTGGCAAGCAAACGGTAGGCTTGGTTTCTAGCCTGACTTCTCTGTAAGGAAAATGGCCATGGTCTAAAAGAAACGGTGCCTTTCGGCAGCAAAACTAACAGGATGAGGGCTACTGTTTAAACAGTTCCACAGCTTGGATCTTTTGGCGATTCAGATACTGGAAGACTAAGTATGATATATCATGATGTTACAACTGTGTACAGTATAATACAGGATGAAATCGTGTGGAAAAGCAAACCCGTCTGTTTGCTTAAGTAATAGTGCACTTAACATGGTTATCGAAGTGGTCAACTCTGTAAGTGCAATCAACAATTTGGATTTTCCTGCTTGTTTATTCCTTATATGCTGTAAGTAAAGATTGATCAGCAATTCATGAGAGTTAAGTCCAGATAAGTATTGTTATGAGTTTGTTGTATGGTATAATTGGCATTGTTTGTCCATTTCATGGGAAGAGTCACAATACCTGTAAATATGTTGATTCTACTATCTTTAATTCTTTGTTTTCCTTGTACGTGCTCAGTGCTCATCATTTTATTGGTCTGTCAGAAGCCCTCAAAATAGCAGCAACTAATCTTTAGTTATATGGAGTATTCTATTAGCTGTGATTAATAAGTTTTATTTTCACCAAGAGGGTTTTTTTTTAACCTTTGTGGAATGAGAAGTATTGTTCTCAATTAGTTACAAGGAGGAGAGAAATATAGAGATAAACTGTAGTCATGGGAAAGTTACTACAAGCAATTCAGATCAAATGTTTAATTGGTATAAACTGGCCTTGCTCCATGTTTTGTGTGCAATTATAACTACCTTCCTGAAGACTAGATTTTGCCCTTGCAGACAGTAATTTGAGATTTTAAATTTTTTTTTTCCTACAGATGTTTTTTCTCTATGTACTAGATGACTGTCTACAAGACTTACAATGGTACCTGGGTGTCAGGCTCAGGGATGTCCTTTTTTTTGTTTGTTTGTTTTTCGGTTTGTTTTTTGTTTGTTTGTTTTTAATAGCCAGTCCATAAACCAATCTTTCTGGAAATACAGCAGAGAAGGATTATACAATACTTTCAGATTACATAAACAACTATCCGACTAAGCAAAGAATTAAGTTAATACCATTGCATCGTATATTTTAAGATCTTGTGTTCGAATCTTTCCACAGAAGTTAGTGGCAACACTCTCATAGAAATTACATAGGAATCAAGAGTGGGACCTGGCTCTAAAGATTTTTCTCTCTGTTATCCCAGACGTTACTTTCACCTACAGGAATGACAGTCATGACTATTTATGTTGGAAACTTTACACTTAAGTCTCCTGGAATTTACACGACCCAAATATTTAAACAAGTGGTTTTAATATTTTACAGTCCTTTAAGTATCAGATGGAGTTCAACTTCATACTGCAATTTGGAATGTGAGTTTACTTAATTTCATTGAGTAAATTGGCTCAATCATTTAGGGTGGGGAAGGATAGTTTAAAATTTGCAAATATTGCTAAAGCTTATATAGCAGTGTAGTAACTATTTATTATTTAGATCTACTATACTTCTTTTCAACAGCAGAAAGGTAGTTAGATTTCTAAAAGTGTGTGTGTGTATACATATAAAGGTTTTTGTGCATATAAATATGCATGTTTAGTGTATGTGCACTTGTGTACACAGTAAATGGTATGGTACTCTTCTTAAAAGCAGTAAATAATGGTAATAGGAGCAGGATAAAAAGCAAAATGAAAAAATAATTAAAACAATAACTATTCCATGCGTTCTGAGCATATCACACAGAATTGCTTTAGGAAAAACAATAAAAAATGTGCTTTTAATCTGATAGTAAAAAAACCCCAATAAATGAATGAAAATAATGGATTTTATCCAAACTAGTTAAATACTTAGCTTATAATTATTTTGTTTTAGTTGATGATGCAGTAGTTTCAGTTACATACTGGGTTGCTAAAGTGCAATTAGTGCCAAGGTTATAATTTTAAGATAAATGTATAAATACGTTCTGAAAGATTCCAGGATGGCTGCGGTTCAAAAGAAGAAAAAACTTTTCTTTGAATGGCATATTAAAAAGAAATTCTAAGATATTTTGGAATGTGTTGAGTCCTGAGGAAATGGATTAATGGGTCAATAATGTGGTAGTAATACCTGAAGGCAGTTTAGTTTAAGACCTGCTTCATTTTAGTCACAAAATTTCCAATGTGGTTTGCGATTCTGGAATCTTTTCAGTTGTACAGTTGAAATTATTTCTTTCAGAAATAATGGATTGAGAAACTAAGTTATGAAAGTGCATTTACATTGCTGAAACATATCTTCTGTCTTTAGTTTTTCTCATTTTGGTCATCCTCATATGTTTTCCTCTGTTTGGTCTTTTCCATCCTGAAAGACTAGATGTGATTAGAAGTTAAATTTAAATTGCATGGATAAATGATTAACTTATTAGAAATCACAATTCACAACTTAATTTATCACATGCCTCCCTAATTTTTCACATGGTGATTACAAATGGGTGTTATATGAAAAATTGGAGACATATAAGATAAATTGCAAAACCATGTGATAAATGTACTTATCATGCACCTTTTGGCAGCCTTACCTCCTCTCTGCTCGCTCATCCATCTCTCCTGGGACTTATTCTAATGCTCTAAACCTATGAGCAGAGTCAATCAATCACTGAAATTTTGAAATCAAACTCTTCCAGAACTGTTTTATTCCCTTTTTGCCAAATGGAGAATTGCCTTGTCCAGTTTCAGTCCTGACAATTTTCTGTGCAGAAGTGCTATGGTTATCATATGGCTGATAGCTCTTTGATTCTGGGAAGTGGTGATTCTTAGCATTCCAAAGGGATACAGACTTTGCTTTCTCACACATCTACAAGGTATTATACACATGGAATGAGACTTCTCTGTGTATGCCTACACTAGAGCTAGCTAGCTCTAGGTGTAATGAAGCCTGTCTTCTGGAGATCACTGGATCATAGTTTAACTGTATTTTACGTGCCCATAACATAATTTGCAAAAGTTCATCGCTGAATCCCATTCTAACATGTTTTTAAAGACAATTTTCTAAGACCAAATTTCAACTTTTATGAACAGTAAATATGCAAAAAACATTGCAAATGATTTGACATAATGAATAAAATGTATTTTCAATCTTTCCTTGTATGCAAACTAGGAAAAAAACTTTGTACGTGTTCCAAAATAACTTCCTCAACTGCAGAATGAACTATTCCTAGAAAGGGGAAAAGGTAAGGGGAAAACAGTAAAAGTAATTGAAACCAAGCAAGGATTTGTTATTTTAAAATATTACTGATATTCCAGACATAATAAGTATTATTATAGTTATATTCAAGTATATTACAGTATAATATTATACTATTATATTGTTATTATATAACGAATATGTAATGTGTGTCATTTCATATATAATTTATATTATTAGTATATTTAAGTATATTTTAGTATATCTTGTAAACATTATTAGAATAACTTTTTTTTCCCAACAGAGAAAGAAATGTTAAAGTTCCTGTACAACTGATCAGAGTTTAAGTTTGTCATTTCATTTACATAATCTTTTTCTCTGTACAGGGTGAAATGATTCTTTCATTTATTTGTATTCTTTGGATAGTGGAACCAGATGAGAAAAATGCTTGTTTTGGCACTTCCCCAAGGGGAAATACAGATTTTGATGTTGGCGAAGATGACTTCAGCAAATAGTGCACATAAAAAGCTAGCATTTCATGCAAGTTCATAAGAAGAAACTACAGAATAGAATAACTTTTATGAAGAAAGTCTATGTCTTACTTGGTGAATAGGTCCCTGTGCTACCATAATAATGCCCAGTTCTACAACTACAAACACTTATTTGTTCAAAGTGAATATTAACATTGTAATTTACTATCTAATTACAATTTTATAGTAATAACTGAAAATGTGTTGTTAAAAAGCGTTGCATTCACTGCCTCACACTATCAGACTGTTCTAGCAGCGTGGTGTGTCAATAAACAAGCATTACAGAGATTTCACAGAAAACATTGACTTGGATTTCAAAAATTTTCATACTCAAACCTTTTTATAAAAAAATTTTTTTAGAAACCTACTGTTAGTGATCCAATATCACAGTCACATTGCAACTGATGAATAACTTCTGCAAGCTTTAACAGAGGCAGGATTAAGCCCTGTGAACAATCAGTTTGCATAGCAAGCCTTATTCACGTAAAAGGCCTATGCGTTTTATTTCCTAAGAAATATATTTCACTAATTTGCAATTTTCCAAAGGAATGGGTTAATCTTGTAAAAACGTTGCTATTTTTGTCAGCTAATCTGAAAGGCTTTTCACTTAAAACTACAGAATTAAAAGCCAATTGAAAAAATGAATGCAATTTTAATACTTAGGAATAAGGCATTATTAAAATGTATTTAGTTGCTAGTGAAGATTACTAGAAGATGTGATTTTTGAAAGAAAATTATCTGAAAGAACTGCAAAAATAAGCTTTAGTAGTAATGTCACTGGTGTAGTTTAAAAAAAAAAAAAATTATTACCTTAACTTACATTACCAAGAAAATTTTCAGATAAGTTAAATTCTATTAATTTCCATTTCTTTGACGTTGATACAAATTACTGTTGTATTAAATTATACTCATAGCAGTTATTAACAATAAAAATAAGAATTGATAATTATGGTGTGATAGCAGTGCAGACTGAAAAATAACTGATGAATATCAGGGTGTAAAAATCCTGGGGCATCTCAAATAAAAGTATGTGGTAACTGTCTAGATATAGAGAGAGATATATATATGTAAAGAGCTACCCTAACAAATTATACCAAGGTTTTTGTTGTATTAAAGATGTACTAGGCCTGTAGATTTCTTCACACACGGGGATTGAGTGTGTGAATATTTACATATGCTTCTTTATTAAATATAAAAAGTTACGGGTTTGATAGGGCATTTTTCTCTGATAGGTGAAAGAAATCACAGTTTTGCAACTTACAACTTCATGTCTTTATTCACAAAGCTAAAAATGCTATCATAACTCAGCAGTCAATTATTATTTCATATGCAATACCAAGTATTGAGTTCCACTAATGGTATCAGATTGCTGCCTGGTAGAACACAGTGATAGGTTTTTCCCACTGTCTGTGGATAAATACAGTATCAAAGCCCAAGCTATTGTGTGCTGTTTACAGAAGAAATTCACCATTCCTTCTTCTTATCAGTAAGGTTCAAATTTAAATTTCTTTGAAACAGCAAAGTGTATGGTTTTTTGTACAACTTTACCCTTAGAAATCCTCTCTGCTGGTCTTGCTTCTGAGAGAAATATGAAGGAGCACTGTGACCATTGTTTCCAATCTTCCTGTTGTCATTTATGCCATCACAGAAAGAAAGGCTCCAGAGTTCAGATGGGAGAAAGCAAGCAGTGGCTGGGGAATAGCTGATATTTCATTGATTTTGTTGCTTTACTAAATTGATTGTTTTCTTGCTAAGGAAATGAACAATCGTGCACCATTCTTTATTGTTATCAGCTGATTGTACTTGTTTTACTGCATAGTTTTGCCAGTCATAGAGGGTTTTTTGCAATATTGTGCAGTAGAATGAGGCTGAACTAAAATGAATGCAAGCATTAAAAGCATACATTCACAATGCAGCATGCACAAAAGCCTATGAGAATTTGCAGATAACTTTGCCTAGACAAGCAGTTTTTAAGCCATCACAAGATATGGAGGTTCAGCCTCATGAAATTATGCATGGAACAGACTGGGTTTGTTGAAGTGTTCCGAGACAGAGCAAAGCTGGCATCTGTGTAGCCAGATAGATGTAAGCTGGTACCATTATCAGTGGAGGCAGATACAGGTGGCACTGGGGTAAGCAAGCAGCTTGAGTGACATTCAGTGGGATTTTCAAGGGACAGCAGAGATTTTTCGATGTAAGTAGAATATGATTCATTAACAAGACCAAAACCAAGCGAAGCCCCTGTGCCACATGTGGGGAGTGGCACTGTGTATCCCTGGGGAATGCTATTCAGAAATTCCTAAAGAATCATGGGGAAGGGCTCCCTGAAAAGCTAATGTATTAGAGTCTGCCAATAATCCTACTATTTGGGGGATATATAATTTTTTTGTAGGGAAAAGTTGTAGTATTTCTCATTCTTCAGAGGGACTTTGTTTCAATGAAAATCATGCTGAGACAGCTGCAGTCATTAGAGAGACATCATAATTTTGCATGTAAGGTCATCTTTTCTGTCGAAAGTATTTTGTCACAGAATAGAGATGGCTACTTTTGCTGCCAAAAAGCCACTTTAAAAGATTGACAAGAGAGATTAAAGAGGATACAGAAATTTGGAAGACATTCTTTTAACCTTTTAATGTGGTGCCATCTTGGCAGCAGTGACTCTATGGTGGTATTAGTTAGGGACCAAGCATTTCTGGAATTGCGTTCCTTTTTTTGTCTCTTTCCATTTGGGGTATCAATTAACAGCAATTTCATCAGGGCAGTAAAGCAAGAGAGTAAACAGTAAATAAGCAGCAAGCAAAATTAAAAACAGTAATGAGCCTTATGAATACAGGGGTGTTATAAGGCTTGAAATGCATTTATTTTGGAGCTAGCATGTTCTGGGAAAACATAATGACTTTGCGAATGTAGTGCCTCATTTTACATTGCAGAGATTCCATTTATGGGCCCTGGAGGCTGACAAGGAACCGACACCTGTGCCCAAACGTTTTCCGAACCTTGGCAATGACAAGCATGTTCATTATGCAGCAGAGTTTTAGTTCCAAGTGTGCTCAAGGCACGGGACAGTAGCAGGCTTTACTCTTGCAAGGAAAATCAAGTTAAGTAGCAAAAAGGCTGGGGCCATGGATTTACTAACATGAACCCATCTTCATGAAAACGGGTGCTTCTCTGACTGCACTACTAGTGCAGACTGCAATTTATGGTAAGTTTGTTTTGGTAACTGAATACTGGACATGGGAGATCTGATCAGAATTGGGAAACCTCAAGATACTTAGTTTCTCTGTCAGTTAAAGCAACTGATAAATTAATGTTTATAGTGCTTTTTAGCATGGAACTTAGCTACAAATAGCATTTGCATTTTGGGATGGGAAAGCTTTTTTTTTTTTGGCCCCTAAATAAAGTCTAACAGAGAAAGGTAAAACAGTAAAGATGTGTCCTGTGTTAGATAAGGTTTGTGATTATTCTGAATCATCTAAAATAGTTCAATGAAAACTTATGCAAGATTAAACAGTTGTGCAGTCCCCAGGGTTCAGCAAAGGAGAGATTAGTGTTTTACCTATCAATAAGTTCAAGGTTGATTACTTTAGCAAAATGTCAGTTTTTCATAAAACAGCGTTTTACGTAAGTGAAAATCCTGGTCTGTAATGTCACTTCCATGGTTTCTGTGTGGCCATATCTACAATAAGGGTAGAATTTCATTAAAGTAAGGCCTGAAGCATACGCAGATGGATTTTATTTTTAAATAGGACTATCTGTATAGATTATAAGAGGAAAGTTTTGTGAATATGGTATTTCAGGAGCACTAGGAAGCAATTAGGATCATCCATTTAGTGAATTTTGGTGGTCAGAAAGGCATTAGCTTGGATCAGGTTTTCTCATTCATCATACCCTGTTACTTATGGATAAACAAGGTGATATGGTGTCTTGCTAATTCTCAGATATCATTATATAATATAATTGTGTTCTTGAGAGGCTGTTGAAGGCCATTTCCAATTACCATTGTATATAGGAAACATTGGCTTTAAAACAGTGAAGTTAAGTGTGACACAGCAAACAAAATGCAATCGGGTCATCTGTGTGTGTGCTATGTAGAGAGAATGGTTATTTCTCTGTGTGTGTGCGTACACTGCAGGAGAGAACAATTTTGTGTATTGAAAGCTTGAACTGATCGTGACAGTAAGAAAGGTATTTGGCTTTTTAAGATAGAATTCTAGATGCCAAGATCACTGGGTTCATGCTACTACCCAGATGAGTTTGGGCATGTGCCAAGAAACTAAAAGCAGTTGATAAACCCCTGAAAAGTAGTAAATCAAAAGCTAGAAAGCTTTTCAAAATTTTAGGAGGCTGGTATGTACACAGGGATCATCATATAATTCTGAAAAAGAGCCTGATTACTTCACAGAGGATGTTATGTGCCACCATGTCAGACCCTAAGAGCTTTGCACTTTGATTCTAATGAGTGCCCCAGAAGTTCAGATGTTTATATGAATGAACGTTATCTCTCTCTAAAATGATGAGCTTAAAACCTTAAGTCTGCTGGGGTTTTATACGTGTCCTTTAATCTAGACTCTGTATTGGTGGGATTATTCACATGAATGAGGTTTTGCAGGCTCAGTCCCAACATTTATACAATGGATTATATTGATGCATTTGCTACATCATTGGTCAAAATGAATTCAGCTGTGTTTATGCATATGCTGCTGTATAAACTAGAACTCACTTTCCCATGATATCGTCTAGTAAAGAACATGAGTTAAATGGTGCACTATTCTCCTGTACCAAACAAGCAATAGACAAATCTCACATCCTCTATTCCACTGCTTTGAACTTCATTCAGGAGCATAATCTGATACTGAATTGTTCTCAATATATTGCTTAAAGGCAAGATCCCCATGTGCCACAGAGCTGCAAGTTCTCAAAACACAAAAATTCTTGCTGAATCTTTGGGGGAAAAGAAAATGAAAAACTTTCTATAGGCTTTATATGCATCTTGAATATGTGTTCTTGAACTGTTTCCCTGACCATTTACTAATATTCTTCTGTCTCCTTTCTTCTATTTGCATTGCCTGTGAGGTAATAACAGATCCATTGCCTATCATATTTCTGGCCTTTCCTGTCCCCTCTTTTCTCTAAGTTTAGTGTGAGCTCTTACTTGGCATTATAGGTATGTGTATGATTCATTTCAAGAACATCGGTAATCCCAGTGACATCAAAAGGACTATTAGTATGCAATTAGTATGCAGATACCTAAGTACCTAGCTGAGTTGAAGCTTATGCATTCAGAAATATAGACGTACTTGCGAGATCCATTGATTTCAATCCACATCAGTTGAACTGTTCCCATTTTCAGTAATGAGATTTTGAACAAGCTCCATATGAAAACAGGTTTAAGCTACTTGTACAATAGCTGACCTCAGAAAGTACCTGAAAAAATGGTTGCACATTGGGAAATTAATGTTAATAAATAGCAATTCAGACCTGTAAACTATGGCAAATACCATAGCAGTCATCACAGCTGGCATGCCATTGGCTTTTCATGACTGTGTACTTCTAATCTATCAGTTGTTCTCTTGCATCAAAATCAGTTAAATAGGTACATGCTATATTATTACATACAGAAAACTGCATTAAAAGAACATCTTAAAGTTGCAAAGTTACTAACTCCAAAGTTAGTAAATACCTAACGTAAGAATTAAGTTAGTAGCCTTAATTCATCTCCCTTGTCTGTACTTACAGTGATACAATGCTAACTACGTGATCAGAGCACTGTTTGTTTCTGTGGGACCAAACTCCCTTTAGCACGTAGAAATAAATATTGTTGAGTGAGAAGTTATTCATTCTTTTTTGCCTTCCTTGGTTAATGTGTGTTCTCAGGCCATATTTACTGTATACTATTCACATTCTGCTTTCAAGACATCAATCCTTCTTTATGAACTTCTCTGTGGTGTTCATCATGCATCACAAATACTAATTTATCACAGTATTTCCATGAAATGAGGAACTGCTAGTATCTCTGATTTTTAATATAAGAAGTTGTGGCACACATCCAACTAAATCCAAAGTTTCCACTGTTTTTCCTTGCCCAGGGTAAGACACTATGCTCAGACTATCTGTCTCTAAATATGGCCAAAGTACACGTGTAGCCCTAAATTTCTGGAACACATAACTTACAGAATTTGTCTGTTAGTCCCAATTCCCATGCTCATTCCCTCTGTTTCCATCCTTAGCTGATACCAGAGTGCTCTCACTGCACTTTATCTCATCTAATTCCTGCTCTCAGTCTCTGTAGTAATCCAGTTTTAATGTCCTTATTTTCTCCACAGCAGCTTGTCTGGTCTTGGCATTGTTTCCAAATCTTCCAAGACAAAAGCGGAGGTGACCAAGAACGTGCTGAGGCCCACAGTGACGGGACAAAGGTAATGCTCAAATTGGAACTGGGGAGGATCTGCCTGGATACCAAGGAAAATAAATTCACTAAGAGGGTAATTAAGCTTTGGGGGAGAGGTCCAGAGGGGTTGTGTACTCTCCAGTTTCTGGAGGTTTTCAAGACCCAAGTGGGCAAAGCCCTGAGAAACCTGACCTGAATTCTGGGTTGACCCTGCTTTGAGCAAGAGACTGGACTGGAGACCCACCAAGGACTCTTCCAACCTGAGTGATCCCACGATTCTGTGAGAGCATTGCTGGAGCTCTGTCCTGTAGCTCTGTAAGTCGCTACCTAGTATTGGAGAATTGGTTTGGTACATTTTGGGATTTTCTTTTTTTTTTTTGACTTCTTCTTCTCCAATTTTGGACTTGCCTAATTTAATTTATTGAAGCGTGTTGTCCCTCAGACCCTTTCCTTCATTACTTTTCTTCTTTTACAATTTCAGCTTCCCTCCCTGCCTGTTTTTTATACCTTTGCCCTCAAGTTTGGGAGCACAAAAGCGTTTAAAGGAATGAGTTGCCAGAATTTAGTAACCCTGGCAAAGCATCCTGTATTCTCTTTGCCATGTTTTTGGAATGGGCTTTTTTGGATGAAACTTTCAGAAAATAGTAATCATCTGTAGGCAAACACCCAGGAAAGAAAATTGTATCCTGATATATTGTAGTTACTTAGAGGAAAGGGCAAATGGAAACAGTGTGTTGTAATTAGAAGTATGAATAGCTTCATCTCTGATAAAGCTGATTCAGGGATTCAGCTACAATGTAAATCAATAAGAGATTCCTGGTAAAATGAAAGGGAAAATGTTTTTTAATCACAGGAGTTAAAGACATGTTCTGCTAAACTTTCCCGGGAAAAATGGTTTATGCACGCATATGAACACTTCTATACGCTCCTAGATATGCAGATACCTACCTGGAGAGGCATGAGGGGAAGCCTCCTCCCCTGAAAATGTAATGTGTAATTAAGGAAGCAAACTTAGTGCATGAAATAAATATTTAGATATAGATATAAATTTTTTAAACCAGATATAACATTAATTGTGAGGGCTTTGTGCAATAGTGTCAAGGATTTTGACTTAATCTACTAATTTGAAATATATTTTTATAATAATTATTAAGAAGAAAGCTGGGATAGCATGTTCTTTTATATTTGTAAGAGATTAATTAAACTAGTCATATTGTTACAGAATTTAGTTAGCAATTTTCAAAATGCTAAATGAAGTGGAAAGACATTGAAAACAATATTTTTAAAATTATATATTTTAAGCAATTTTTTTCCCAGAATGATGTTTCTTGGTGTATTAATATTATATGCAATGCAAAATGAATTAATTGAGTTAGGCCTCCACATTATTGATGACTCTCTATCCTTTGCAACTATTTATAGCATATACCTTTTTTCATGTCACAGCTGTGTTTACATTTTCTCTAGGGCTCAGCATCAGTAGCACTGATATTTCTGGTAGTATTACTGTACCACTGACATTCAGTAAAACTTTACCTATTTATAAATAGTTCAAAACCACTAAGTGATGAAAAAGTCTTATGATTTTCTGCGATTGGGATTTGGGCATTAAATCTGACTTTGAAATCTTCTTCTGTGGTAAGGCAATCTGAACCTGTTGCTAAAGTTTTCATTACTTTTATAAGGAGAGGATTGTTTTGGCAGAGACTCTGAAAAACAGTAGGTAAGTTGGAGAGCAGGGGAGTCACTGAAAATGTCTTCAGTGAATAAACATGTAAAATTCCGTGTGTCACAAACACGGGCTGATACTGGGCTGTCCTGGGAGAGAGAATGTCAGGAAAAAAATGGTTGTAAGGCTCACCCCCAGTGATATGGGTAAAATAACATAATAATGAAAAAAGAGTCAAAATCAGGAGAGGATACACAGCTAAAAGTAATTTTAATTGTGTGGCCTGGTCTTTGTGCCTTTTGAAAATAAAATGTGCTTCTTCGTTGTCCTCTCTCTAGATCTCAGAGGCATTTCTTCGTAGTAGCTCAGTATTTAGGCAGCTACCTCATCATTATTCATCTAAGTCATCAAAATTTTAAAAAGGACTAAAAACCCTGATGTGTTATAAATAAAATATGGGAAGGAGGACAGTGATAGAATAAGAGTTCATATATTTGAGGTAATACACACCAGAAAGCCCTCACACATTATTTGCAATGTTTTCTTATTGTTTACATATTACAAACAAAGAATAAAATGCAATATGATCAATAGTTAGAGCTGAAATCTTATAGATGTTTTGTGATGGTATATATACTTAATCTTCATTCAAAATTCACACAGTTTGTATTTCCTCCACTGTAATTGCCTCTGTACTGTGGCTTTCAATAGTTGTAAATTAACTCTGTCATAATTACTCTCTTTTTTTCCCTTGAATATTTCTATCCTTGCTGTAGATTGTAATTCTGTTACTTCCACTATTGATATTGTGATGTGTCCACTAAGATAGCACAGTATCTGGAGACATGTATATATCTTTTTGGAATAGTTTTCCTTCGCCCTCCCCCACTTTTATTGGTATGGCTGAATTCTCTTGGCTCCGAGCCCAGTTTGGTTTAATTTTTGTTTATTCTGTACAGGATTCCAGACTCTGCTTTGAGATGGGTACTGTATAAATTAATAAATAAATTCAATATATGCTTGCTTTTAGTGGGTTGCTTGGCACATCTGTTTTTCAGAGGTTTCTAAATCTTCATGATCTGCATAAGATATCTTTAGTTACATAGGATTAGGGAGAGTATCATATTTTTAACATGTACAGGGTTTCCCATTAAAAAGTCATCATTTAGTAACACTTACAGTGCTCTGGCATATTGGGTACTGCAGTATGTCTCAATAGTTGGAATGTAGAATAATGGTTCTATTTAAGACACTACGGGTATCTTAACTATGGTAAATACTTGTTTTTTTAATGCTGAAAACTGTTGTTTTGCACTCAGTGTTTTTAAGGGTTCTCTATCTTATAATCTCTGCATACTAATATATATGTTGCATCCTGTCGAAAATACTGACATTCTTTCAGTATTGCAAGAGCTTTTACAGGCATAACTGTACAAAAGAGTGTTCAACATATTGGTTGTTGCCAGTCATGCTGCTTTGGCAAAACCAAAAGCTTCTTAATGGAAAACCAGGGGCATTTCACATTAAAAAAAATTGTCAATTTTAATGATTATTTATGTCAGGGTAACAAAGAGGCATTTAGAAAAATAGTCAGCAAACATTGTGGCACCCAGTTAACTCATAAATAGCTCAGAAATTAGAAGAGTCTGCCTCTGAGTCAGGAATAATGGCAGAGTTTGGCTCTACAGGAGAGCAGGGAGATTTGGAGATGTGCAGAGATGTAAAAGTATTATGTGTAAAGCTGAGGTCAAAGGAGGCATTTGTGAGGAAAGGGAAAGCAGCTAGCTTTGCTGAGGTGTACGAGTCTCAGGGATTTCCCTACGCATACTGAAGCCAGCTTCATAAATTGCACTGGTCACAGAGCACCACGTTCTTCCAGTTATCTAAACAGAATGAATAGGTTCTATTTATGACTCATGGGTTGTAACTTTTATTGCAGTACTTGAAGAGAAGGTGGAAAGAAATGGAGGCTGCAGGGAGAAGGATGGTGTGTTGATCAAAGTATAGAAAATGAACAGTTGGTACTAGTTAGTCAGTTAGGTAGGAGTATCTCAGCTATCTTTTGTAGGAGCTCAAAACACAACGGTATGCTACCATCCCATCTTCCAACTTTGTATTTTGTAAGGAACCTAATTAGACTGATGATGGATGTCTATCGCAGGCAACGTGGTAGACAGAGAAACACTCATGAGTCCAGTGGGGATTAAGGTCTGACCTGAGCATTGAGTTTATCAGCACTGTGAAGACTGAGTGCTTCTAGGCATGCCCAAAAGTAAACCTTTAGGTATGTAAGGAACTCTCTATGAAAGAACCATTGATGGCTATGATGTTGGCAGTCATAGCCCATAAACTGTGGGATTAGGTGTTAACTTAACTGAGATTCTGAAGGATCTGAATTTTGTATTAGTGCTTGTCTCCTATCTAAGAATTCTTATGGATTTAACCTTAAGCCTCTAAACAGCTTCTTGCTAGTCTGGAGAAGTCTTTCCAGATGTGCAGTTACTGAGTAAGAAAACACAGATGTTTCAACAAAATCTGTGCATCTGGATCTTCACAAATATGTTCATCAGCAGTGTTCTCTAATATATGTGGTTTCTGTGAGCAAAGTCCTCCAGTGCTCTTGACCTCTGCTGGAAGAAAAGGTTTATTTGCCTATATATGGCCCATATATGACCCACACAGATGGCAACAAACACGTACATGCTGTATCTTTCATGCTCCCAGTTATGTTCACTCTCTAAATAGGTGGGAGTCCTGGATCTCTCTCATTTGTCTGATATATTTGGAAAATGTTATTGCCTCTAATATGGCAAGCCTAAGACAAGGGAAAATATTACCTGGACTCTTCCCACATCTGTTGGAGAGAGGGCTATGAACTGGAAGCTAGATTCACTTCATGTACATGTAGTCCTAGTGCAAGGTCCTAAGTTCTACAAAGCCCTCCAGCACTGAAGGGAACTGCTAGGAACTATGAAATGGTCCCCCATCTCCCATGATGTCTCATGGCTGTCTCATGGTTAAAAGAAATGCTGTAGTGGAAACAGTGCCACTAGTTTGCTGATACCTTTTTATGAAATAAATAGATGTAAAAAAAAATTAAAAAATTCTGGGTGCATTATCAGTATGTTGTTCTTATATTGAATGGTTAGTGTTTCTGGGACAGGACCTTATAAATAGCACAAAAATGAAAAGTATGTGGAAAATAAGTTCCTAAAACATGGACTTATTCCAAAATACAAGTAGTTAAAGAAAGGAGAGAGAGGGGAAGAAGCAGGTGTCCATGGACACACCAACATGTATCAAAATACAGTGGTGCAATGCACCTTAAATAAAACAAACATAAACCAACCCCAAATCTCCTTCATTTGTGGAGGGAATACATGGAAACATTTCCTTAAAAAGCTACTTGAAGTTTAAACATTTGATATCACCACTGCTGAAAGTAACCCAGTACATGGCCACAGGGATGCTCAGAAGTAAGAAACATGGTAATAGAACAGAAGAAAAGGGACAAGAATGGGAGCAGAATTCAAATGGTGCAGGCAGACAACTCTTCAAGTGGCAATGTCTCCCATTTCTTTCCTAAGCACATCCACACTTAGTTTCCAAGGAAGCAGGAAGGACATATAGGCAAATTGCCAACCAGATGGTGCAATCGAATATGAAGAATGCATTCAGAAGGGCAGTAAAACACAGAATTAAAAAATCTTATCATTTGCTTTCCTGATACAATACAGGACAAAATTCACATGGAAAGAATAAATGCTAACTATATACTCATGCCTTCTAGTCATTTTTGTGACTTAGCTTCAGAAAAACTTCTACCTTCCAGTTCTCCTGAGGTATCCCCTACACCAAGTAATTTATTTGTGTTCCAGTAATGTTTCTTCACAGATTTTTCAGAACTGCCTTATTGTTGCCTAAACATGTTTCTGTTAAGGTACAAAATAAAGTAACTGTGGGAGAAGGATTAGGTCAGTTTTGAGGACTTCTGTGGTTGCTGTTCTTACATAGCATGAAGAAAAGAAGATAGTGCTTGCTATCTAGACTTCTACATAATCAATAGATCAAGAGGCTGTCACTGGAATTAGTGGCAGCCCAAGGAATTATACTATTTTTCATGTCATGTAATTTCCAATTTATTACTGAAACTGCATGGTGTGTATGTTTGCATTTTGTCTTTGGAATAATTTTATATTTTTTTTTACTTACGATCTATTTTTATTTCTGTCATAATATGGCTCTTTTCAAAACAAGGCTGAGTTGTGTAGTGCATATATTATGCATATATAGAAATACACATTCCCACCCTACTTCTCTGACTTTCTTTTACATTTCAGAAAATACATGTAAAGATGCGTAAAGTTTTCTGGCAGGAATAGTTTGTAGTTATTTCAATGTAAATTTTGCTTATTAGTAGCATGGTTTTGGTTTTGTGATTGGATGTAACAATTTCATATAAATACATAATCAGAACTTGACAAATGTAGTCATAATTGGAGAGTAAGCCATATCCTGGCAAAAATGTAGAAGCCAGCCATCTGTCCTGAAGACTGTCAGTCTTTTTGTTTTGTATTTTATGTCTATGTCTTAATATTCTATAAATATATATATGGAATATCTATCCTTTACCTTTGTTCTTGTGAATAGCTTCCAAATGGGATTCAGCTACAGCATATGAGCATTATCTTCATGAGACTTTAAAAGACCTGCCACCTTCTTTCTCTGCCCAGTCTTAATTGGTCTTTACATGGTGCTGTTGACAAGCAAGTGCTAGTGGACTATAAATGAATCAAAAAAAAAAAAAAAAGGAATATTGTAATTCATTGAATAAATTGTTTTTTTATTAATTACTGGAGCACTTTGGGTTTTATGATCTCATGATTTCAATTATGGAAAGCCATGTTGCCAATTTTTTTCTTTGTATTTTTGAATTCTGAATCTATTTATTTAGCTTGCAGTTATTTTTTCTTCAGTGCATAAGATCCTGTCTTGATTGTGAGGAGCTAAATGTGATCTTCATTCTTTCCTTCTCAGAAACCCCTCCCAGTTATAAAGATTTTACAGATTATTTTGACATTGATGGGCATAGAACAAGTCCTGTTGTATTCAGATTATGTTCTCTGTAACACATGTATAACCTTATTTCTCTCCCAGGTGATTTCAAGAATATTTGAGATCTTACCTGTAATAGTGGGTTAGACAATCATAGACAATGCTGCAGTTCAGCTGGTAGAACTGCATTACTTAGACATAAGAAGCTGTGGGCTAAATTTCCATTGCTCCCGGTGTTTGTGCCTGCTGGCAGGAGAAACTAGAACCCAGAAAAGTGAAATGGAGATTAAACCCCTTGGTGACAGTTTCCAGTCAGTTTCAGAATTCCTCTAATCTTTTGAGTTCTTAAGTTAAATCAGCCATTGTTTGAGATTTTGTGTATTTGTCTGGAGAGGGGATGGACTTATTTTAATTGCATCAAGGTCCCCAAAATTTTTGTCTTTGTCCACAGTAAGTAATTTTACCCCCAGTCTCTCTAGGTAAGAGCAAACTTGATTCTCGCCAAGCTTTTCTGGGAGAGACAAATACTTTTGAGCTACTTTTTATTGGGTACAGAAAATAGAGAAAGAACTAGTTGGCAACTCATTTACAGACAAATAGAAGAATTTGATGTCATGCTGCTTGTGGCAAGGGCAATAATGTCTCAAAAGCCAAGCTGGACAGGTTGAAAATCACAAATATCAGGCAGCATCTTGTAATGGGACCAGAAGTATCCCAGATGCCATGGCTTTTCTCTCATGTGTTGACTTCATCAGTGTTGGTTGTTGTTATGAGGATCTGGCAATGTACTTTGTTAAATAACTGAAGCTGAGCAATTCCCAATTCCATTGACTTCAACGAGTGCCCAACAGCGATCAGAAAAAAACCCCAAGCTGAATTAGGAATTATTAGGAAAGAAATAGAAGACAAATTGGAAAACATGATTCTGTGTCTGTGGAGAGCCCTGGTACACTCTGCTTCTTCAGTGCTGTAATTCTCATGCTCCTGTTTCAGAGTGGACATGTGAAGAGTGATAAAGGTGATCAGACTTACGGAGCAGCTTCCATGTGGTAAAAGAAATATTACAATCTTCAGCCTGGAGAAGAATCAACTGGCAGAGAATTTGATAGAAATCTACACGACAGAGAATGACATGAAAAAGCTAAGTCAAAAATGTGTATACCCTATTCACATGTAAGAACTGAGTATCAGATGAAACTAATAGGGCAGTTCAAAATAAATGAAACAATATTTTTTTTCACACTGAGATATTAAGTAAGTTGTGGAACTCCATTTCAGAGGCTGTTAAGGATGCTGAAAGTTGACATAGATTCAAAAGCGAACCAAACAAGTTCATGGAAGGAGAATCCATCCAAAGCTATTAAATAAAAACATGCCAACTCTGGATCAGAAAATCCCTGAGCCATAAATGAGTGGAAGCTGAGGAAGTATAAATAAGGTAAGTAGCATTTATATACTTTCTACCATAGCCACTCTTTTTTTTTTTTTGGGGGGGGGGGGTTCAATGTAGCTACTATGATACTTAAAATTAAGCATGTGCTCAAGTTCTTTGCTGGTTCAATGCCTTGTTCATAGCATATCTGTTTAGCCTGTTATTTCAGGTTCAGGGTTACAGTAAATAAATCACTGTTTAGGAAAGGCAACAAAAGAAAACACAGCTTTTCCTTTCCTTTTTCTGGTGGGCACTACTCTGCCTTCAGAGTCAATACTGAGTTGACAAGCATGGTGTTAATGGATGGCTTATGCTGGAGCTGTCAGCATTCAGTCAGATAAGACATGACATGGGGATTTTGACCATTTGTGGTCATTAAAGTTCTCATGTACTTATTATAGGATAGTGGAAATTAGCCCTGGTGTCCTGGTCTAATTCCAACTTATGTGTCTCCTGCAGTTTGACTTGGATAGGTTCCTTTTGCACCCTTCAGTGTGTGCTGCTAGATGATGGTTACAGTTTACTGAAGAACAGCACTGTAAAGACTCCATGTGGTAAAAAGTTCAACACAGATTATTTCTTGTCTAACACAACAAATACAGTAAACTGTGCAACAATTCTTGAACATAACAGGAATACAAAGTACATGTGAACAGGTAAACATTTGCATGTTTTGTTAAACACTGGTCATGATTTGCACTAAAGAAGAGTCAGTGTATCTCTCTGAATTTTGATGAAGCCAGCAGAGCTGTATGCAGTACATCTGTGGAGAATCTGGTATATTATTGAGTGGCTAGATATGACTGATGAGCTGGTGTTCTGAATTTTGCACTGAGATCTTGGTGACACACAGTTTTTGGAATACACTATGAAATCTGCTTTAACATAGAAGAAGACATCATGTAAACTGGGATTGTACACTTAGGGTTTTTTTCCTCCCTTTGCATCAAAAGGCTTTGTATGCATCATCAATGTTAGGCAAGCGAGAGAATCATCTGTCTTTGGGGGAATGATTGTCCACATTCTCAGTGAAAGGTCAATGAGTAGTGGGTATTAATTAATCCAGCTGGGCACACAGCATCCCAGGTTTAACAATGTCCAAGCTTTTTATAATGATGATAGATTTTAAGGACCTGCCTTTTAGTAATGGCATCCCATCTGTTTGGGGTTAGAGCTTTCAGCACATTAAGGGGTTTGTTTAGATTCTTCTTTATAAAGTTGGTCTGGTTTGTGGGATAGTCCCAGACAGCAGTTATTTCAAAGAAAGGAAAAATACTTAATGAGAATTTAAGGCCAAAGTAATGAGTAAGATAT